>NC_079499.1:38381418-38684449 GCF_030052815.1 Hevea brasiliensis | reverse complement strand
TCCAAGGTATGCAAGCTATAGCGATCCATTTATGGGTTGAAATAAGCTTCGAGGAGTTGGAACATCCATTTTGATGAAGCCATTCAGTCATTTGGTTTTCTAAAAAATGTGGATAAGCCATGTTTATATAAGAAGGTTAGTGATAGTGCTATCACTTTTCTTGTCTTATATGTGGATGATATTCTGTTGATAGGTAATGACATAGGTATGATGACAACTATAAAGGTATGGTTGTCAAATACATTCTCCATGAAAGACTTAGGGGAGGCAACCTATATTCTTGGAATTCGCATCTATAGAGATAGAGCGAAAAGAATAATTGGTTTATCCCAAAGTTTATACTTGGAAAAGGTGTTAAAGAGGTTTAACATGCTTGATTCCAAGAGAGGATTGTTACCAGTGAGACATGCTATCCACCTTTCTAAAGAGATATCTCCAAAGAAACCTGAAGAAAGAGATAAAATGGCTAGGATTTCATATACTTCGACTATTGGAAGTTTGATATGTGTAATGATGTGTACTAGGCTGGATATCGCACATGCCGTCAGTTTAACTAGCAGGTTTCAATCCAATCTAGGTTTGGAACACTGGATAGCTGTCAAGAATATCCTTAAGTACTTGAGAAGAATTAAGGATTTATTCTTGATTTATGGAGGTGGTGACTTGCAATTGGATGGTTATACTAATTCTGATTTCCAATCAGATATCCATGATAGAAAGTCTACCTCTGGGTTTGTGTTCATTTATAATGGAGGTGCAGTCAATTAGACCGACATCTTGAGAAGATGGGTCTAAGATATTGTAATGAATAGTTCTAGTACTAGTGGGAGATTATTAGTAGTATGTCCTAGAGCATATCATTTAGTATGTATCTTGTGCATATTTTATTAATAAAAGGCAATTTCACTTTTCCATTTACATAATGTATTTATGTGTAATAGAAAAGGTCCATTGATATTTTGTTAGAAATTCTATTTTTATGTTGTTAAGAATATGATTGATAGTATTTCTAGCACAAAGTATCATAAATCGGTTCATAATCGAGGATACTTCACATAGGCCATGACTTATCCAGAAAGATTGTAATCATGTTTATTCCCAAGGTATTTATATGAGATATAAATAAGATGGAGTGGTGAGTGTCATGCCACATAACAAATATGATAGGCACTTATACATGATAAGTAGGCCGAACAAGTGACACATATGACAAGCACATGGAGTTTACTCTTGTCAATGCATTGTCATATATCATATCAATGCATATAATCTTTAGATCTGAGATAACACAGTTATCTTGTATATAGGTGGTTTGAGTTTGATACTACCTTCATACTTATACCGTGTATGGGTATATGGGCATGTGTTGGCTCTCCTACTAGTTATATATGGAGATAGGTGTTGATCAAGATGGAATCTGTTATCCTAAGTAAATAGGGATAAAATCCTATGTTCATTTAATTGTTCTTGATGTTTTAAGTTCCTGGCCAGGATAGACAGATTTAGTCAGAAAAGAGTTTTTGATAAGAAAATCTAATTAATCAAGAACTAGAATTAAAAGAGAACATAATGTTCGTAGCAAATGGGGTTTGACATAAACTATGACTCCAGCTCGAATTGGGATTTTGCAACAGAGAGATTCTAGTGCATGGTAACATATGATTAAAGGTTCATTTAAGGTATTCCTTGTTACTGATTGGGTGGCCATGGCACGCTATGCTAGGTGTTAACCATGGTCTATGAGATGCCTAAAATGATTTAGGGAAATCATTTATGGTAAGAAAGAATTCTGATGATATTAAGAGTTAATATCATATCTCATTGCCAATTAGTGATGAGCCTAGTGAGTCACACATATACACAAGATAATCACTAAGTAAAATGTGATTTAATAGATTAACTAAAGAGTTTAATTGATTAATTAAATAGGTTTGGTTTATAATAAGATTGCAAAGTCCCTAGCATAACTTGAAACCAAATCTGGGTTATTGGATGTGTAGCATAAGTTAAATTTATATTTAAAGTATCTAAATATGAATTTAATTGTGAGAAATTAATTAATAAAGATTAATTAATTTATTTATATTTCATATAAATTGATTTGAAGAGGAGAAATAATGATTTTGGATTGAGAACTCAAAATTACAACATAAGGATAATTCGGTCATTTCACATGGTGACATGTGGCACCATGAGATGGTGACACATGGCATTATATAAGCTTGCCATTTGTCTTCCTATCATGTAAGATGATCAAAGTCAAGATTAAGTCTAGCTTTGACACTTGGCTTAATGTGATTGAGTCTAAAAAAAAATAAGATGCAATGAGGTGGTGACATGTGGCATAGGGTTTAAGTGACTTAATGACCTTATTATATAAAAGGGAAAAGAAAAGAAGAAACATAACAGTCTTATTTTCTCTCAAGTGTGGCGGCACACCTCTCTTCCTCTCCTCTTCATCTTGTCTCATCAATTCAAAGAGAATTGCCCAAAATCCTTTGAATTAAAATTGTTAGAAATTATTTCTAGTGTCCTATACATACATACTACCTCTTTAAAGGTAAAAACCCAATTTGTAATTGGTTGGGAAAGGCTTGAGAAGTAAATTGGGGGCTGCTTATTGCTGATCTTGGTGTGGACAAGCTAGAGGGACAACACTTGGGGCCTTAGGTGCTTCCTAAGGTGCCAATTACATCCATAGTGCATCAAAGAGGTTAGTGCTCTAACTTCTCTTTTAAACTAGGGTTTAAATGAATTAATTCATTAATTCACAATCTTGAATGACAAACATAGATCCTAATACATATTAAAAGTTTTTTAATATGCAATTGAGTATTGAGATTAATTAGGCACGTAAGAGATGTGGCATGATGCATGTAACCCTAGAAGAAAAATTTTGAAATTCGATGCTCTAATGAACTAATCAATATGCTTTCACTCCTTCATCAGCCCCAATCATCAAGTCTCATCATGTCTCAAAAGCCAAAAATATAGCTATCCAAATCATCAGCAAGATTTTGAGTTCAAGAAAAGTTATAAGTGCAGCTAATAAACCTTAGAAAAATAATATAAGAGGCATCAAAGAAAGCTAAAAGTGGAAGAGGGGCATGAAAATAATCTCATTATCCTGATTGCTCTTTCTTCTACTAGGCAAGTTATTGTCTCTTGGTGAACCATTCTTTGGCTTGCTAGCATCTGGAGCTTAGGGAAGTTGTAAGTCACTTTAGGCAAACTTCCTTCTCAATCAGGAGGGCAAAAAAAAAAATAAAAAAGACACGTGTTGTACCTGAATAAATGAAGAAGTTCTGGAGCTATTAATTAGAGCAAGTGGCACAAAAGCAGACAAAGGGGTCACTGTGAGCAAAAGTCAAGTCATAACAAGTTCACTGCTAGTAAAAGAAGGTGATGGAGGTACCTAAAGTAATAGCTGTAGTAGTATGGGATGCCAAACTCCCATAGTTGTGCTGGAGGAACTTGAACAATCCATGGAAAGTCAATTCAAAGCAAGTAAGTAAGTGGATTGGTTTGTGTTCACAAAAAGGATAGTGATACTCACTAGGGTCGATGGATGAAGGCCTATCCATAATGGCAACACTAAAGGTAGCACAAAAATCTCTCAAGAGTCCTGGTGGGATTCTAACTTAGTTCTAGTTTCTAAAGCGCAAATATATTCAATAATGAAGCTTGAAAAGTAATATCTTTGCCTTAAAATTTTCATTACTTAAGAATATGAAAGAAAATTACACCAAGGGATGTGAAATTAGCAATTTAAAATTTCTCATACCTAGGGTTTCATGCAATACATAAACCATTTATACTATTTCAAAAACACATATTTTGGTTATAAGAAATCATATTTCAATTGCTAACAAACCTAATTGCCATTAAGAAGCTAAAGCCCTAAAATTTACAAGATCAAGTTTAAGGATTTTACCACTAAGGCGCAGAATCAAATTCCAACACCTAATCCGGGTAGAGAAGACCACCAAACGTTGATCCTTTAGCTTGTCCACACAAACAACTTGATCAAAACTTCCTTAAATGAACCAAAACTTCCTTCTTGTACTCCCTCTAATTTCCACCAAAACTAGCATAAGGCAGATTTTGGAGCTTTCTAAGGTTTTGTCTTATGAAAGTGTATAGAAACTATTTTTATACTTTTAATTCAAGAGTTATAACTTTTAACTTCTCTTGAATTATTTACACAAGGATGAAAATGGAGAATTTGGTTTTATGAGAGAGAGAGTGGACATCAATCAAAGGAAGAAGAAGAAGAAGATTTTTTTTTTAATTTTCTTTCTCTCTTACTTTTAAATATTTTAATTTTTCTAATTATAATTAATTTAACAAGTGTCCACATTTAAATCCATAATCAAATGTGTTTCCTAATTCTTATTAGAATGCTTGTCAAGTTAAGATAATTAGGAAATTAAAATTTTAATTACTTATTATACAGAAAAATACTAATTAATCTACCACTTTCTCTCTCCTTTGACTAAAGTCCAATTAAACCAAATTAACCAAATTTAATTTCTTACCTTATGAAAAAATTAATCAAGTTTATATTTAAATATTTTAAGTATTAACTTGATTACTTCTATAAATAAATTTAGTTTCAAGTTATGCTAGGGACTTTGCAGTCTAGTTGCAAACTAAAATATTAATTTGATTAATTAACTAAACTATTTAATCAATTAATCAAATTATTTTGCTTCGATCATATTGTTCTTTTGTGTGTGACTTACTAGGTTCATTACTAATTAGTAATGAGAATAATATTAACTCTTCAATATTATTAGAACTATTCCATCTTAAAATGAAATTCCCTTTTTCATTTTTCGTTCTCATAAATCATGGTTAACACCTAGTATAGTGTACCATGATTACTCAATTAGTTATGAATTAATCCTTAACTTATGAACCTTGATCATACATGCCATGCACTAAAATCTCTCTGTTACAAAATCCTGATTTTAGCTAGAGTCATGGTTTATGTTAAACTCTTATTGCTTAGAATCATATGTCCTCATTTTAATCCTAATTCTTGATTAATATGACTTTCCAATTAGAAACACTTTTCTGACTAAGTCTATCTATCCCGGCCAGGAACTTAACTTATCAAGAATAATTTAAATAGACATAGGATTTTATCCCTATTTATTTAGGGTAACGAATCCCATCTTGACTAAATACCTATCTTCATATATAACTAGTTGAAGCCAACACACACCTGTATACCCATACCTAGTATGAGTGTTTAAGTGGTATCAAACTCAAACCACCTATATATAAGATAACCATGTTATCTCAGCTCAAGAAATTATATGCACTATTATGATCTATATGATAATGTATTGACAAGAGTAAACTCCATGTACATGTCCTATTCATATCATTGGTTCAGCCTATTTATCTCATAAGTGCCCACCATTTTTGTCATATGGCATGAGACTCACCATTCTATCTCATTAATACCTCATACTAATCCATGGAAACAAATAAGGGTGATAATATATTCGGATAAATAATGCCCAATGAGATGTCCTAGATTGTAAACCAAAATTTATAACATTTGTACTAAAATGTTCCTTCATTTATATTCTTAACATCTTAAGAAGGAACATCTAACAAACTGTTAAAGGACATTGTCAATTAAATATAAACAATTTATATTAAAAGAAAATATACATGCCATTAACTAGGAATAAATGTTTACAACATACAAATTATAATATATGTTTTAGGGCATACTACTAACAATCTCCTACTTACACTAGAGCCAATCATTACAAAATCTTAGACCCACCTTCTCAAGATATCGATTTAATTGGTTTTATGTCATGGCCTTAGTGAATGGATCAGCGGGGTTCTCAGCTGAAGCTATCTTCTGCATGGCTACATTGCCTCTCCTAATTATTTCTCTGATAATATGATAGCCCCTTTCTATGTGTTTTGATTTCTGGTAAGACCGAGGTTACTTTTCTTGAATAACAGCGCCATTATTATCACAGTATAGAGGAATTAGTGACACAATTTAAGGAGCCACTCCAAGTTCTATAACAAACTTCTTTATCCAAATAACTTCTTTTGTAGCATCAGATACAGCAATATACTCAGCCTCTATATTGGAATCTATGGTTGTTGTTTGCTTGGAACTTTTTCAGCTGACTGCATCTCCATTACAAACAAACACAAAACCTGAGATAGACATTCTATCATCCATATCTAATTGAAAATCAGAATCTGTAAATATATCTAGTTGTAAATCACCTCTTTCATATATTAAGAGTAAATCCTTAGCTCTTCTCAAGTACTTAAGGATATTCTTGATAGCTGTCCAGTGTTCTAAACCTGGATTGGATTGAAACCTGCTAGTCAAATTAACAACATAAGCGATATCTGGCCTTGTACACAACATAACATAACATACATAAGACTTTCAATTGCCGAAGCAAATGGAATTTTTGCCATCTTTTCTCTTTCCTCAGGTAACAATCATCTCTTAGAATGAAGTATGTTAAACCTTTTTAATACCTTTTTCAAGTATAGACTTTGGGATAAACCTATCATTCTTTTCAATTTATCTCTATAAATATGAATTTCCAGAATATAAGTTGCTTCCCCTAAGTCTTTCATTGAGAAAGTATTAGACAAATAGATTTTTAAAGTTGTTAGCATATCGATATCATTATCCATTAATAATATGTCATCCATGTAAAAGACGAAAAAAGTGAGTGCACTCCCACAATCTTCTTGTACACACATGGCTCATCTTCATTTTTTATAAAATCAAAAGATTTAAGGGCTTCATCAAAATGAATGTTCCAACTCCTCGAAGCTTGTTTTAGACCATAAATAGATCTTTTAAGCTTGCACACTTTAGAACCATCCTTGGATTTAAAACCCTTAGGTTGTTCCATAAAAATATTTTCTTTTATGTATCCATTGAGGAAAGTAATTTTGACATCCATTTGTTAAATCTCATAATCATAGTATGCTACTATGGCCAATAAAATCCTAATGGATTTCAGCATGGCTACAGGAAAAAATGTTTCGTCATAATCAATATCTTGCCTTTGGTGAAACCCTTTCGCTACTAGCCTTGCTTTTATAGGTCTCTACCTTTCTATCAAAACCAATTTTCTTCTTGAATATCCATTTATTCTCTAATAGTATAATACCTTTAGGTGGGTCTACAAGATCCCAAACTTATTTCTTGTACATGGAATCCATTTCAGATTTCATGGCATCTATCCATTTTGAAGAGTCTATATTTAATATAGCTTCTTCATAAGTCATAGGATCATCACCATGATCTATTTCTTTATTAATAAACAACTCTTGTTCACTCTCATGAAGAAATCCATATCTATCTGGAGGATGAGATATTCTACTTGATCTTCGAGGAATTGATGTGGAGACATCATCAACAAGTTTAGGCTCACTGGATGGATCAATATCCATTTTATCCATTTATTGATCAAAATTCTCTAATTCTAATTTTATTTTCCTTCCTTTGCCACCTTCTTGAATAAACTCTTTCTCATGAAAAATAGCATCTCTACTTATCATAGCTCTTTGTGATGTAAGAAGATAGAAAAAATATCCAAAACTATCTTTTAGATATTCAACAAACCATCCCTTTTTTTATTTTGTTTCCAATTTATCACTCTTCAGCGTTTTGATATAAACTGGACAATCCCAAATCTTAACATGTTTAAGACTTGGTTGCTTTCCATACCACATCTCATATGGAGTGGAAGAAACTAATTTAGAAAGGAATGCCACATTCTATGCCACATTAAGAAGGTACTGTAACACCCCTTACCTGATCTACAATGTAGTCGAGCAAGGAATGCCACATTCTATGCCAGAGCACCTTGTACTTTATATTCATTATTAATTTTAAGTTCATCTTTATTTAAATCAAATTATTTTTAAGTGGAGAAACTACCAGAGTTTCTCCTGTTTTATTGATGTTTGACCTATTAAAATAGTTACCTATTTAAAATTTTAACATAATAAACAATCTAAATTTCATCTTCAACCATAATTTCCAATCATATTTTCATATTGATCCATATCATCATTTCATACTCATTCATATCATTAAACATCCATTTGATTTACTTATAAAATGTACATAATTATTTACAACTCAAAATTTAATTTACAAACTTATTATTTAATTACGAATACATATCATGCATGTGAGGGCCCTTGCAGTCTACCAAAATAGTGAGTGGAGGTGACAATGACTCTACTGCAGATTTGTGCAACTCCCAATGCCAAGGACTATTGGGTCTTCTCACCTGAACCTGGGCAAGGAGAAACCATCACGCTAAGCATTCTGCTTAGTGATGCACTAATGAATGGAAATATACTATACAAATAATAGTAACTATTTCATGTTTGTAGTAACATAAGAGTAATGCATTTCAAATTAATTATGAGTCATTTCACATTTTTTTTTTTTGTAGATCTTTAAGAGCAATTGTTTCATTGGAATCTTTTCTATTCATTTGTTTAATATTCTATCCTTTTAACTCTTTTCAATGCTCAAGTAGCCTATAACAGGACTGACAGGACTAGATACTCGAGTTTTACTAGCACTGGGTACTCGGTACCTCGGGCTGTCATACTGTCGGACACATAGTGTCTACCAAGTATGCAATATAATGGCTTAAGAGCCAAAATAGTCATAGATGTTAAATAGTTATAACTAGCAGAAGACACTCGGTGCCTCGGGCCATCATAACATCGAACATATGAATGTTTTCCAGGTACGCAATATAATCGGCTTAAAAGCCATATGCAGTACTGCTAAACTCGTCCCTTATTGGCATGCCAATCTATCCAACCAATACACTAAAGTCTTGTTAGTAGTATGTCCTAGAGCATATCATTTAGTATGTATCTTGTATATGTTTTTATTAATAAAAAGCATTTCCACTTTTCCGTTTACATAATATATTTATGTGTAATAGAAAAGGTCCATTGATATTTTGTTAGAAATTCTATTCTTAAGTTATTAAGAATATGAGTGACAATATTTCTAGTACAAAGTGTCATAAATAGGTTCACAATCGGGGATACTTCATAATAAGGACATGACTTATCTAGAAAGATTGTATTCATGTTTGTTCCCAAGTTATTTATATGAGATATAGATAAGATGGAATGGTGAGTCTCATGCCATATAACAAACATGATAGGCACTTATATATGATAAGTAGGCCGAACCAGTGACACTTATGACAAGCACATGGAGTTTACTCTTGTCAATTCATTGTCATAAATCATATCAGTACATATAATCTTTAGACCTGAGATAGCACAGTTATCTTGTATATAGGTGATTTGAGTTTGATACTGCTTTCATACTTGTACTGTGTATGGGTATATGGGCATGTGTTGGCTCCTACTAGTTATATATGGAGGTAAGAGTTGATCAAGATGGAATCTATTCCTCTAAGTAAATAGAGATAAAATCCTATGTTCATTTAATTGTTCTTGATGTTTCAAGTTCCTAGCCAGGACAGATAGATTTATTCAGAAAGAGTTTCTGATGAGAAAATCTTTTAATCAAGAATTGGAATTAAAAGAGAACATAATATTCATAGCAAATGGAGTTTGACATAAACCATGACTCCAGCTTGAGTTGGGATTCTGTAACAGTGAGATTCTAGTGCATGGTAACATATGATTGTAGGTTCATTTAAGGTAAACCTTATTACTGATTAGGTGGCCATGGCATGCTATGCTAGGTGTTAACCATGGTCTATGAGGTGCATAAAATCATTTAGAGAAATCATTTATGGTAAAAAAGAGTTCTGATGATATTAGGAGTTGATATCATGTCTCATTGCTAATTAGTGATGAGCCTAGTAAGTCACACACATACACAAGTCATCACCTAATTAAATATGATTTAATTAATTAATTGAAGAGTTTAATTGATTAATTAAATAGGTTTGGTTTACAATTAGATTGCAAAGTCCCTAGCATGACTTGAAACCAAATCTAGATTATTGGATGTATAGTATAAGTTAAATTTATATTTAAAGTGTTTAAATATGAATTTAATTAATTAGAAATTAATCAATAGAGATTAATTAATCAATTTATATTTGATATAAATTGATTAGAAGAAGAGAAATAATTATTTTGGGTTGAGAACTCAAAATTAAGACACGGGGGCATTTTGGTCATTTCACAGGGTGACACGTGGCACCATGAGATGGTGACACATGGCATTATACATAAGCTTGCCAAATGTCTTTTAGTCATGTAAGATGATTAAAATTAAGATTAAATATAGGTTTGACACTTGGCACAATGTGATTGGGTCAATTAAACCTAGAACCAATCAGAGGGTGACATGTGGCAAGGATTTAATGTGTTGACCTAGCTATATAAGTGTTCTTATGAAAAGAAAACAAAACAACCAGCAGCTGCTCCTCTTTGTGCTGCCACCCAAAGGCTCCTCTCCCTCTCTTCTTCTTCATCTCTTACCAATTCCAAGAGATTAGCAAACAATCTCTTGAATTAAAAATACTAGAAATTGTTTCTGGTGTCCTGTTTACATCTTTAATCTCTTAAAAGGAAAAACTTGATTTTCTAATTAACAGAAAAAGATTTAGAAGCTATTCAAGGGCTGCCATAGGTGTTCTTGGTGTGGAGAAGCTAGAGGGACAACATCTGGTGTCCTGAAGACGCATCCAAAAGGCATAAATACACTGCAGTACATCAAGAAGTTAGTGTATTTGTTCTTAATCTAATCTAGGGTTCTAAAATTAATCTGATTAATTTTAAAATCTTAAATGGTAAATACATATCCAAAAACATATTAAAAGTATTTTAATATATTGTTTATCATTAAAATCAAATAGATAAAAATAAATTTTGCATGATGCATATGACCCTAGGTGAAAATTTTTTATTTCAATGGTATAAACTTGTGTTTTTCATGCTTCCGCTCTTTTAATTGGTATCAGAGCCACTATATTTGCCATTTAGATTATTGATTATATGATTTAATTGTGTTTTGATCATGAGATGATTTATCCATTGCTGGTTGCAATGGATGTGTGGCGGCATGCTTGAAGAACACCATTTTTGGTGCGCCAATTTTGGCTTCCATGGGTGGCTCAAGGTTTGGCTTTTTAATTTGCAATTGTTGTATGATCTAAAAGCTCATCCTATGTCTAATTAAATTGTTTAATTATAATTTTAATCACACAATTAAATTTTGATTAAAATCAGAATTTTAAAAATTGTTTGAATGTGATTTAAATCTGAATTTTAAAAGTTGTTTGAATGTGATTCAAATTTGAATTTTTAAAGTTGTTTGAATCATATTTAAATCTAATTTTTTAAAGTTGTTTGAATAATATTCAGATCTAAATTTTTAAAAATTGTTTGAATGTGATTCAAATCTAATTTTTTAAAAATTGTTTGAATGTGATTCAAATCCGAATTTTAAAGATTGTTTGAATGTGATTCAAATCTAAATTTTTAAATTTGTTTGAATAAGATTCAAATCTGAATTTTTAAATTTATTTGAATCATATTCAAATCTAGATTTTTAAGTTGAATATGTGATATTCAGTTTAATTTAAGTATGTATGTTTTATTTAATTGTTAAATAGTGATATGCATGATGGATGATCATGGACTATAAAAGACCAATGTGATTGGATTTATTTCTTTTATATTTCTTTGGGATTGTAAATTAATTAATTTATTTTGGGCATGTATTATTAAGTTTGTAATAATTTTTGGGTTGTAATTTCATTTATTTAAGTTCTTGTAAATTTGCCTTGGTATGCCAAGGATTACTATGTAATATTGGATTGCAAGAAGATCAAGGAGGTCAAGAGCATTAGTGGGACCAGTGGGAGGAATTCAATATCAAGTGTTGATTATGTACTCCTTCAGTAACTCTTGTAAAATGAATGAATGAAATGCACCTAGGAATGCCTTGATTCAATTCTTGGTGGCTCATAATTAAATCCCTTAGAAAGTCCATGATCATACCATATTTACTGCATATCCATGAATGCATGAGATATATGGGAATGTATGCACTATATGATATATGCATGCTAAATGGATAATGTGCAAAGTGAGAGCTTAATAGTAATTAGGATGACCATAAAACCTTTCAAACAAATGATTAAGTTGGAAATGCTATAATTAAAGCAATTATAAAATGGGCCCTCCATTGGGGCAATTATTTTAAGAAATTTTAAATAGTTGCATAAGATGCAATTAATTTAAGAGATTTTCTTAAGAATAATTGTTAAGCATGAGATGTTGTAAATATGTAAATGGTTTGGTGGCCAATATTGGATGTACCTGAGGACATTAAAATTATTTGTATAATTACTGGCTCAATGGGATCAACTTAACTAATGCAAGATAAGTCAATAATGGATGTACCTGAGATTTTGAGCATTAGGGGCTAGGTAAAGGATTGAACCTCACATGAGATGTGATGGGCAAGGAGTTACTCACTTATAGTTTATTGTAATTCCAATAATGGATGTACCTGAGGATGATCAATAGAATTATAAGAATTCAATCACCCACTAGAAATCCATCCAACTAGGATTTTCGTTTTCTACTTTGGAAGTGTAGGATTCGCTAAGTTAGTGGGAGGACCAATTTGATTAAAAAACCATAATCATTTTGGTTAATTACATGATACATTTACTAATTAATCTGGTTATTTTCTGCAGTTAATTTTCTGATAATAATGAGCACAGAACAACCACCACCATCCAATATCCTTCCAAGCATACTTGATCACAATAGGTTGACAGGACCTAATCTCTCTAATTGGCTAAGAAATTTGAAACTTGTCCTGAACCTTGAACATATAGGATATGTTTTAGATTCAAATGTTCCTGGTCCCTTACCTCCAGAGGCTACTCAAGAGGAACGTGAAATTTTGGACAAGTGGAAGGAGTATGATATGAGAGCTAAGTGTTATATGCTTGCTTCCATGAGTAATGAGTTACAGAAGCAGCATGAAAACATGCAGAGTGTGACTGAGATCCTCTTTCACCTACAAGAGTTGTATGATGAGCACAGTAGGAATGCTAGGTATGAGATATCCAGGCAGCTGTTTCGCATGAGGATGTCTGAGGGACAAAATGTTGGGGATCATGTCCACATGATGATTCGGATGATTGAAAAGTTGGAACATCTTGACTTCAACATGGATTTCCAACTACAGACGGATTTGATCCTTCAGTTCCTTCCTAAGTCTTTTAGGAATTTTGTGACAAATTTCCATATGACTAAACAGGAATGCACCTTAGCTAGTTTACACAACATGCTGGTTATTACCCAAAAGAATATGTCGGGCAATAAAGGAAAAGAGGTTGCTTTGATTGCATCTTCTTCTACTGGAAAGTCCATCAAGAAGAAGGGCAATAAGAAAAAGAAATCTTAGATTCCTAGTCCTTCCAAGAAAATAGCTAAACAGAAAGGGAAGACTAAAGCTGATGGAGGCAAAGGAAAGTGTTTCCACTGCCAGAAGGATGGGCACTGGAAAAGGAACTACCCAGAGTATCTTACTTCTCTGAAGGACAAGAAGGGTAAACCTTCAGAAGGTATGTCCATATCTTATTATTTAGATTCTGATGATACTCATAGTTCATCTACAGCTTGGGTTTTAGATATTGGTGCTAGTTCTCACATTTCTAATGATATGCAGAACTAGCAAATAGTAGCAGCTTGCATTCTCGAGATGTTAGACTCCGGATTGGCAATGGCTCAACTGTTAAAGCTTTAGCCATAGGATCTAAATCTTTTTACATGTCTGGACATATTTTGTGTTTGGATAATATTTTATATGTACCTGATGCTTTTAAGAACATCATTTCTATATCTAGTTTGACTAGAAATGGTTATGAATTTCAGTTCACAGATGATGTTTGCAATATTTATTTTGGAAATAAATATGTTAGTTCGGGTTATATGAATGATGGTCTTTATTATTTGGATAATAATGACAAACACAAAATGAATGTAAGTGATCTAAATGAATGCAATGCCATGGTGAAAACCAACTCAAGTTCAAAATATATTTGGTACTTAAGGTTATGTCATATTGCAGAAGATAGGATTGCAAAATTGGAGAAAATGAGGATTCTATCCTCATTGGGCTCTGAGCCTACTCCAACTTGTGAATCTTGCCTTCAGGGTAAAATGACTAGATCACCCTTTGTTGGACAAGGGTTAAGGGCTGAAAATATTTTGGAGCTAATACATAGTCATGTATGTGGTCCACTTAAGGAAATGGCTAGAGGCAGTTTTCATTACTTTATTACCTTTACTAATGATAAATCAAGGTTTGGGTATTTGTATTTGATGAAATACAAACATGAATCCTTTGAAAAGTTCAAAGAATTTAAATCTAAAATAGAAAATCAAACAGGAAAGAGTATTAAAGCTCTTCAATCAGATCGTGGAGGTGAATATTTGAGTACTGAATTTGATGAATACTTGAGAGAGCACGACATTGTTTCCCAGCTGACTCCTCCAGGAACGCTACAGCTGAATGTTGTATCTGAAAGGAGAAATCGTACCCTATTGGATATGGTACGTAGTATGATGAGCTATACTGATATGCCAATCTCCTTTTGGGGATTTGCATTAGAATCAGCTTTGTATATTCTGAATAGAATTCCATCAAAATTAGTTTCTTCCACACCTTATGAGATATGGCATGGAAGAAAACCAAGTCTTAAGCATGTTAAGATTTGGGGTTATCCAGCTTATATCAAAAAGCTGAACACTGATAAATTGGAAAGCAGATCAGAAAAAGGTCGATTTGTTGGATATCCAAAAGATAGTTTTGGATATTATTTTTATTTGCCTACATCACAAAAGGTTGTGGTGAGTAGAGATGCTACATTTCTTGAACAACAATTTGTTCAAAAAGGAAACAAGGGAAGGCAAATAGAGTTGGAATTGGAGAATTCTGACTAACCAACAGATCAGATGGATATAGATCCATCTAGTCAACCTACACCCATTGATGAAACATCTACAGCTGTTTCTCGTAGAACAACTAGGTATCTCACCCACCTGTGAGATATGATTTCCTTCATGAAGAAGAAGAAGAGTTGTCTACTCATGAAGAAGTAGATCATGGAGATGATCCACTTACCTATGAAGAAGCTATATCAGATATAGACTCTTCAAAATGGATTGATGCTATGAAATTTGAAATTGATTCCATGTATAAGAATCAAGTTTGGGATCTTATTGACCTACCTGAAGGTATTGTACCTATAGGGAACAAATGGGTTTTCAAGAAGAAAATTGGTTTTGATGGAAAGATAGAGACCTATAAGGCAAGGCTAGTAGCGAAAGGGTTTCGCCAAAGGCAAGGAATCGACTATAAGGAGACTTTCTCGCCTGTTGCCATGCTTAAATCAATTAGGATTCTATTAGCAATAGCTGCATACTATGATTATGAGATATGATAGATGGATGTCAAAACAACCTTTCTCAATCGATACATTGAAGAAAACATTTTCATGGAACAACCTAGGGGTTTTGAATCCCAAGATGGTTCCAAGGTACGCAAGCTAAAGCGATCCATTTATGGGTTGAAGCAAGCTTCGAGGAGTTGGAATATCCATTTTGATGAAGCCATTAAATCATTTGGTTTTATCAATGTCAACACCATATTTTGGCTGATCCCCGAAATCAATAAACTTTGAAACCGATCCCCTGCACTGAGTCTCCCTTTGCCAGCCAATCACATTTCCGATCTCTCCTCAAAAGGAATTGAATCAATACTAAGTCCCCATATCATTTAAAGCCTCACTGATCTCTCAAACCAATTGTCAAGTCTCTTGACCAGTCAATTACATTTCCAATCTCTCTTGTCAAACGAAATTGAATCGACATTAGGCCTTCATGCCACCAGTCTTATTGCCGATCTCCCTTTTAAAAGTTTGGGGATAATCGTCTGATAAATTTAAGGTTCCAATCCGTTTAATGATGATTCCGATCTTAAGTGTTCAAATCAAGTTCCCAATTTTAATCAAGTCTCGTTTAGCGTTTGTTTTCAGCCGATCTCATGCTTACAATGTTTTCCGACCTCTTACACTTGGATTAATAATCACTTTTAGTTGTTGTAATATGTTCAGACAATCAAGTGCTTATGCAATTCAGATACTTTCCGATCCCATCCATTCATTGAACAAAAAGGGAATTTCATTTCATTTCAAATCGAAACATATACAAATCATTCGGCTGGAGGATCACCTCCAGCCTGTTCTACATTTTGTTCACACCCTCTATCACCTTCGGCCTCCTCCTCACTATCCTCTTCGTCCTGGGGAGCCAGATCCACCATCCAGGAGAAGTCCTCCTCGGGATAACACTTCCTGAGCTCGGCCAAGAGATCCCCATGAGCGTTCACATAAGCACCGGCCTCCCTTGTCACTGCCTCTTCTTCTTTTGCTTTGAGCTCCTCAGTGAGGTGAGCGACTTTAGCAGCTCGGAGCACCCGAACCTCTTTAAAGAACATGAGCCTGCTCGGCCAGCTTATCTTCATAGAATTTCATTCGCCCCTCAATTTCAGATATGTAGTTTTGGGCGAACGAAAGTTGAGATCGGAGGGAAGCAGCTTCCTGACCCACCTTCTTGACCTCCTGCCTCAAGCAGTGAGCCTTCTCCCGAACAATGTGTTGGTTCACCAAACTCTCCACGCTCAGTCTCATAGTTTGGGTCAGGATATCATCGAGGTTGGTCGGGGTTAGCCTATCCTGATCCTCCCGAAGGCAGATGGAGGACCGCAAGACCTTAGCAAAGCCCGGATTCTCTCGAATCGTGCGGTTCTTCTCCAGCGAGTGGATAAGGATTTGAGCACTGCGGGAAAGGGTCCTCACAGGTGGTTGGGAAGGACCCCCTTTCGCGCTTGAAGCAACCGGAGGAGGTGGTGGCGGCTCTTCTTGACGAGGAGGAGACCAGACCACTTCTATGTCAGGGATCAACAGTTCCGAGGGTTGAGACGAGCCTCCTTGCATTTCCCCAGGATCATGCATAGGCGTCTGAAGGGCCTCGGCCGGCTTCATCTTCCACACTTTCCGAGAGACCTCTCTTTTCCACTTCTTGCTCTCCTTGGAAGCCTCACCGCTCGCCATACCTGCACAAAGAAAAGGTTAGTGAGATCACTAAGGCCCAAAGATCAGAGATATAGAAAGTACCGAGGCCGAGGTTAGAGAGCTGAAGCCCGCATTCTTTGCCAGTAATCAACTCCATTGTCCAATAATGCAGTTCGACCGTCACTGTATCTAAACAAGAGAACTTCTGTTGGGCCGCCTGATCTTTCAATTCAATCACCATTAGGCCCTCTTCTCTATTTAGGGTGATGCACTTCGGAATTAACGGGCCCTGATGTAGCCAGCTGCGTGGGAAACCCTCAAAGCCGTTCGGAATTTTGCTCCTTAGAATAAAGAAGCGATTCTTCCAATTCTTCAGGGAGGAGGGCAGATCGGTAAAAAGCCCACAATGTGGCTTCACCTGGAAGAACCAATACTCGTCGTCCTTTCGACGAGTTAGCCTATGTAGTTCGGCGAACACCTTAGCTGTAGGACTGAGTCCTTTGGCTCGACAAAGGCATCTGAAGGCTACTAGGATCTGCTATGAGTTCGGGTGAACGTGGGCTATGCACACTTGGTGAAATTTTAGAACTTCCTTGAAGAAGTCGTCAAGAGGGAACCACAGCCCGGCTTTTAATTGCTCTTCGTATACCATGATCATATCATTCTCTTCGAAGAAGTGATCGGCTCGAAGATCGCCGTGAAACTTAATGAGTTCGTATGAATCGGGCTGAATGTTATACTCTTGGCTGAACGACTGCAGGTCGGTTTCTTGAAGAATTGATGGCAGCTCGTCCATGGGGAGGTTTTCTCTCCATAAAGAATATGTTTGCCTCGAGGGTGTTGCTTGATTGCGGGCTGGAATAGAGGTCCTAGGAGGTTCAGGTCGCCCGCTCTGTCCGACCACTTCTACCTCATCTGATGACCATGAGATCTGAACGGAAGGGGGGCTTGTCGCTCTCTAACCCTTGGCGCTGCTCATTTTCAAAGAAAAGAGAAAAATTAAACTGAAAGAAAGATCAAAACCCTTACCGGAGTGTGATCGGTGTCGGAAGAACTTGAAAAAATGAGAGGATTTTTGAATCACTCGCGAGAGGCTGAAAATGACATAAGAAGGCAACTGGCTGACCCATCTCCTATTTATACCCTTCTGAGCATTTAATGCTCACGGTGTCCCAAGCGGCGCATCGGTTAGCGGAATTCGCCAGCTTTTTCTGACACGTCTCACGAATATTCCATAAATTCCATAATAAGGAGAGATCGGCTAGTTAGAGATCGGTGAATTAAGGCGGATGTTTGGAAGTGCGGATCGGTTAAGGGCTGTTCAATTAGGAACCGGATCGGATAAACACATCAGAGATCAGAAAATAATCAATGCAATAATAATAAAAATGATAGTTGTTAAAATAAAATTTTATTTTCGAAAGGTCAGATTACATTATTTGGGCTATCTCTAGAGATCGGATTACATTAAAAGTCGGATTACATCATTTGGGCGATCTCTAGAGATCGGATTACATTAAAGGTCTGATTACATCATAAGGCCAATCTTTAGAGATCGGTGGAACATCCTATCTAATAAAGGCCTATGTCAAAGCCTAGTCTCGTAGCTGAATCAAAAGATTTGTCCGACCATAGACAGCGGATAGACGTACAGCTCAGATGGGGTGATTATGACTCTCATGAGGATGGAGAGTCACCTCCACTGTCATCGACCAGAACTGAGCTGTAGTCGGGACGCCCAATGTGGTGAGGAGCCAAATGAACTTCAAGGGGCAGTCACCAATGTTAAGAGGAATATTAGTAGTCTTCTCGCCCGAAACCAGTTCACTGATTATATCGGTCGAATGATTCGAGATCGACACGATCGAGGTCCTCGATCCAGGTTGGCAAATTAGTCCGGTTCTCTCACTGTCATCAAATGAGGTTATCATAATTCTCCGATCACAGGGATCGTAAATTTTCAATCGAGAATATAGAGGACAATGGGAAAAAGATCAAAAGTAACTATTATGGCTGGGATTATTGTCGGAGCGGTTAGAACAGGAAATGTGAGAAGGAAAGAGGAGAAAATCAAATGCGGAGGGGTTTCCCGTTGAAGGTATATATATAGGGAAAGTCTGAGCATTTATTGCGAGTAGAAAACGAAGCGGATGCCTCGGAAATCGAAGGAATAAATGCTTTGACTGAATCGGACCGGATAAAGGAGAAGACTAGAGTAGGAGAGGTCGGAAGAGGGGAGCCTGGCATGAGAGATCGGAAAAGGATCATGTTAAAAAGATCGAAAGGGAGGGGAGGTCGGAAAACAAAGAGAATAAGACAACTTCTGCTAACTGTCATCATAATCAGAGCTGAGGTAGTTAAAGCGTTACAGACGAAATCTCCACCGTATGCCTCAGAATCGCCCACATTACTGACAGGTGCAAGAGTATGTCATAACAGTGCTGTACATCCCAATCTCCATCGTTGATCTTACTTGTAAGGACAAGTCCAGAGCCCTTGGATCAAAGAACAAGACGACAAGACCAGCGCTCTTTATTCTCAGCCTTCGGATCGCCCTTGACAAGAAAATTCTGAGCCGTCAGATTAGAAAGGAGAAAGGACAAATATGCAGAAAAGGATCTTGGTCATTTGTTTTGATTCTCTTTAATTCCCAACCATCAGATCGTGTCCTTTAAAATCCAAACCTTCCATTTCCCTCAAAGGGAATCCTGACCCTTCATTGGGAGCACACGTTCCCTATAAATACCTGCATGAAAACTGTTGATGGAGAGGAGGAAGAAAAAGGGTGGTGATTAAAGTGGAAAGGCCCTGAAAATTGATTCAATCTTGCTAGTCTGCTACTTTTAAGCTAGAAAGACTTTAGAAACCAGTTTTCTAAAGTATTTTCTTTGAAGAAGTGTTGGACACTGGAACTCTTGATTTTCAGTTTGTTCATTGCTCTGTGATACCCTTTCTTAAGTTTCAGTTCTGTTTTCACCACCTTTATATCCACTTTTATTTTCTGAAACTCAATCTCATTCATTATCATTTCGGTTTGATTACATGCTAACTAGGCATTCGTCATTTCAAGGAAAGCATTAGTCTCCAGACTATTAGCCTGAAACTCTGCAGCATTCGTGACTCCATAGTTAGTTCAATAGGTTCAACTTCCTACAGGTGAGTGTCTTAACCGTTGCCTCATCCAGTGTTTGCTTTTATTTTCTTTTTACGCTCATAATTTTTGTTAAAGTTTTTTTTATGTTAGAAGGTCCCACGTGGGTGGTTATTCTCGAGTTTATCTTTGATATCAATTCATGTTATTTATTTGTTCTTGGACTTTTATTATTATCTCCTGATGTAGGTGTTCTGTTTACGGGTAACGTACAGGTAGTTTGATAAAACGTTGGTAACAGTGTCTTAACATAAGATTTTTTTTTTTTTTTAAATAAACGTTCGGATAATAAATCAAAGAGTTATGAAGTCGAACCACTAGACTAGCTCGAGAATATGACTGGGTAAAGGTGGGGGAGGTCGGAGTAAAATTGAGTTTCGGAATAGCAAATGAAATGGAGTAAATGTTGCCTGTCAAAAGGTATTGGTAAGGCGATCACATAGGAGGTCGGTAAAATTCAGTCTGGTATCCCCTATCTAGTCACGAGGTAGCAATGAGTTAAAAGAAGCCTTATTCAGGTCCCCGGCATCTTTGAATGCCAGAACCCTTAGTCTTAGACTCTTATGATGTGTAGATGTAATCAGATTTCAAGAGGTCAGAAAAGTCCTTATCCGACTTCCATTCAAGTAAAAGAGATCGGAGGAGAGTTCTTATCCGATTCTTAGCCAAAATTTTAATAAATATTTAAAAGAGATCGGAGGAGAGTTCTTATCCGATTCTCAATCCCAAAAAAAAACTTTAATAAATATTCAAAAGAGATCGAAGGACAGTTCTTATCCGATTCTCAATCCAAAAACTTTAATAACTATCTAAAAGAGATCGGAGGAGAGTCCTTATCCGATTCTCAATCAAAAATTCTCATAAATATCTAAAAGAGATCGGAGGAGAGTTCTTATTCGATCTCCAATCGAAATTTTAATCTAAAAAGAGATCGGAGGAGAGTTCTTATCCGATTCTCAAATCAAATTTTAACAAATATGCAAAATAACTTCTTAAACAAAATTGATACGCAACAGCAACTCACTAAGGGTCGTCTCATTTATTTATGTATCTGAGCAACCCAAATTAATGGAAAATCAAATATTCCTTTTTACCAAAAGGATTAACATCTCCATTCGAACCTCCTAACTATTGATTTTAATTTATAAAGAGCTTAAAGTTAAATCTGCTCACCCTCATGGAGGACGAGGTGAGGTGCCTAACACCTTCTCCACCCGTTTACGGACCCCGAACCTAGAATCTCTGTTTTTGAAGTGGTTTCATTTTAATTTATTTTCACAAATGGTTTTCTTTAATTTCCCTCAAAATTAAAGTGGCGACTCCTCACTCTTTCCCACTTCGGTGAGTGTTCGTCCAAGCGACCGTAAAACCCCTTGCGACAGCTTGGCGACTCCACTGGGGAAGGCTGATTTTCCTTCAACCCCGGCCTAGAGGTCCAAAAGTAGATTTAATTTTATGCTCCTATAAACTAGAATTATATTTAGATAGGTTCAATTTACGAAATTCGAAAACCTTAATCTATTGATGTTTGTTATTTTCGCTAACCGCTTTGTTTATTTTTGTTTTATATCCTACAGCATTTTTCGTCTAAAAAAAAGAGAGAAAAAGAAAAACTCCCCCATATTGGGAAGAGGTAAAGGTGTCCCTTCACACACTGAACACTCACACAATGTCCTCACACACTCCAGCTCTATACTCGGGCTTTCTTACCCTTTTAAGAAGTAGGAGGGAGTCATGTAGCGGTACCCGTGGGTTTTACCCCGTTAGTATCCATGAAGGCTTCTGCTCAAATTGAAACTCGTTCTATTCACTGTGATACCCGTGGAATTCTCCCGTTAGTATCGTGGTGATAGAATGGGGCTCTACTGTCTACAGTAGGGGCAATTTGGGAACCTGTGGCTTTTAGAAAATTAGACCTTGAGCTAAACTATCACGATAGTTGGAAGCCGTAGCAAACTACCTTATAAGATAGAACTATCCAATTAGGCAGCACCCATCCGGTACCAGGACTCTCCCTATTTTAGGACAAAAGGGGCACACTTACTCTTACCCTATTCTGCTTGTTTTATTTTGTTCTTATTTTTTAGGGTAATCTTGAATCATACTGTTAGAAAAACCTACACACTTTTCTACTTTGATAAATGTGTAGGTGTTGCTCTGCCAACAGTATAATTCAAAATTACCTAAATTTACCCTGCTAATAAGTTTTTCCTGCAGGCATCACCAAATTAAGGTCTGTAAAAGGATAAGCATCATTTTTAACATGGCATCCTCGAGTCAGTCGGCAGAAGAAGTTCTTAGATCAGAACAGAATGCTAAACCGTGGCCTGAACCTCCTCATAGTTTAATGCCCCCACAAAGCAATGTCATCGGAGGATATACTGGCTTATTACCTCCATTGGGCCTGAGCAAAGTTGAGGTCAGAATGAACAGTCTCGAGGGTCTGGCTAATGGTTGGAAGTCATTTCCCGATCAGGTCAAAGCACGATTTGAGAAGAAATATGGGAGGATTGCAACCTTGATAAGAGTCAAAGTCCAAGTCCCAGCATTAAAGGCCATGCTGTCAGTTTGGAATCCTAGGTATGGGGTGTTCTCTTTCAATGATATCGATACTACTCCCACTATGGAAGAATATCAGGCATTGCTAGAAATTCCTTATGCGGCGCAGAATCGGATTTACCTGCACCTCGAGCATAGGCAGACCTGGAAATGGTTCGCACATATGATGGGGATTCCCCCAGAAGAAGCAAAGGCGAGGGAAACTGTCAAAGGGAACACGCATGGATGGTATTGGACTTATCTCAAGAAGTGGTTGGATCAATACATCCAAGATGAACAGTGGGATCAAGCTTCATTGACGCTCGCTTTAGGGATCTACGACCTGATCTTGTTCCTTGGACCTTCGAGAATTATAACCTGCAACGTTGCGGAGATGTTTTGGGCAGTAGAAAAACAGAAGGTCAATCCAGTACCGGCAATTCTTGCCGAGACTTTCTTAACCCTTACTTACTACAGATAATAAGACAAGGGATCCATTAAGTGCTGTTCTCAATTGTTGCACCTCTGGATCACCAGTCATATGTGTCCTGTGGAGACGAAGGGGTTAACATGGTATCTTGACCAGCCTCTCATCGAGAAGATGACCAAATTAGTAATCAGCCCAAAGGTGAGCCACAGTGGCAAGAACGGATTTTGAGCTTCAATAGCCATGACTACTGTTGGAGGAAATTGTGGACGTCGGGTCAATCCATTTTGGTCAGCACGGGGGGTAATCAATCAGTATCCCTAATCGGAGTGACTGGATACACAAGTTACACTCCGGCATTAGTAATGAGACAGTTTGGCTCAACACAGTTCAGAATCAACATTGAAGAATACCACCGAGGTCATTTCTACCATGAGCTCAATGAGGAGGAAGGATTGAAAATAGCTCGCAGATCCTGGGAAAACATCACTATGATGGAAAGGTCGCCTAAAGGTCCGAGTGCCACGGGCGATTATCTTAAATGGAGGGCTGGCAGGGATCAAGGACACTTAATTGCAGATCCAACCAAATTTGAAGGCAGCAACCCTTGTCAAAACGTCCTTTCAGAAGAAGCTAGTGATCATTTGGCCGATTCCCTACAAAAGGCAAACACCAAAAACTTGTAATTACAAGAGCAAATAAAACAGTTAGAGGACCAACAGCAGATCCTCAAAAGAAAAGTGAGAAGGCTCAGGGAAGAGGCGAAGACCAAAAAGATAGGGTTTGAAGAGCAAGAAACACGATGGGAAAGGGAAAATAGCTCTCTCCAAGCTACAGTGAAAGAAGCAGAAGTACAGAATAGCAAGCTTTAGGAGAAAATGAAATATCAGGAGATACTCATGGAAGAGTATAAACAAGAAAACAAAAAGAAGAAGCTTGAACTAAAGGAGCAGGCACAGCTTATCAATGATATTCTGAAAGAATGTGTTAAAGAAAGAAAGGAAAAAGAAAGACAAGTCGCTCTCTATCAAGAGCTAAAAGAGAATGTTAACCAGCTGGAGAGAATGATAGCACAAGGGAAACAAGAACTCTTACTTGAATCCGAATATGCCCTGAAAATGTTTGACCCAACCAGACAAGAAGAAAGGCTCTATGAATATCTCAGGAAGTGTCATTACATTATAAAGAACCTTCCTGAGCCAAGGCCAATGTAAAGTATGCCATGTATGAATTATTCAATTAATGGAACAACTTTGGGCCATTGTTTAGCAAAATTGTGAATGAATAGTATAACTCCCGTAGGAACCCCCTCATTAGGGTTATGCAAAAAAATTGGATGCGCCATATGGACAGGTACCATAAATGTGCATTTAATCCAGTCATTCACCGTCGGACTATCGAACGATGCTATGATAAAAGTGATGCAATTATCCTTCTGCAGATTTCATCTTGGCTCTCAGATGCCACCGTATCCTTTGTCCACACCAGGACCCTTTTAATTTTTAATTCAAAATTCATTGAAAATTTTCCTTTTTTACTTCCTACAGAAAATCAATATTGCTTCAAACAAATCAAGCCTGACCAGACACACAGTTCAACCCAGACGGGTGTACTTAACAAGATCACGAATAAGAACGCTAATGGAAGACCAGGAACAAGTCCATAACCTACAAGGACAGGTTTCCGAATTGAAAGACTAAGTCTCGGAGCTCATGAGACTAATGAGGGAAATGTCCCATAATAAGTCTGCTTTAGAGCCTAACTTACCACTGCCTCCTCCACCTCCTACAACGATTGATTCTCATCATGCTTCAACCTCTTTAACCTTCTAGCCATCGATCCCGGATCCGACAATCACCGTCAATCCGGCCCCACTGAATAATGACCCACCTTTCTCCTATTATCCGGCTATCTCGAATGCTGAACCATACCCTTCAGTCTTGATCCCTCCAATTCATTCCACCCCTCATTTCCCAACTGGGGGAGTATCTCTTGCAGTGGGAGGAGAAAATAAGACGAGAGAAAATGAGAAGTTATTCGCTCTAGAAGAGAGACTAAGAGCAATAGAGGGACTGAACATGTATGATTCAGTTGATGTGGCATCGCTGAGATTGGTGCCTGATGTGGTGGTGCCGCCTAAGTTCAAGGTCCCGGACTTCGACAAATACACTGGGAATTCAGACCCTCGCATTCACTTGGCCACTTATATTGCTAAAATGTTAGCCTTGACAGAGGATGATCGACTCCTGGTTCACTTCTTTCACAAGAGTCTCTCCGGGGCCGCCCTGAGATGGTGTATTCAGTTGGACAGGAGCAAGTTGTGCTTCTGGAAAGATTTGGCAGATGTTTTCCTGAAGCAATACAAGTTTAACTGCGACGTGGCCCCCACAAGGAGAGATCTCCAAAACTTGGTGCAGAGGGATAGAGAAAGCTTCAAAGAATATGCCCAGAGATGGAGAGAGAAAGCGGCAGAAGTATATCCTTCGGTTACTGATAACGAGCTTTGCTTCCTGTTCATTGAGACATTGAAGGCTCCATACTTCAATCTGATGATTGGAAACACTTCCAATAGTTTCTCGAACATCATCCAAGCTGGTGAGAAAATAGAAGCCAACTTAAGAATAGGACGACTGCAGGAGTTGACTGAGAACCCTGCTAAGAAAAATGCCAGCTTTGGCAAAAAGAAGGAGGGTGATGTGCATTCCATCACCCGGCAGAACAATCACTCCCCACTTCCTTAGAATAACTACCGGCCATATCCTCCCCCTCATGGCCAAACCATTGCAAACATTCCACCCCCTTTTCCAAATTATCCTTACCCATGGCCACAGTATCCACCACCGACAAATTACCATCCCAGACCACCTCCTCCACCTACTCAACCCAGACCACCTCAAAGTAACCCGAGACCACCAAGAAATCTTGATCCACCTCTTCCCCTGCCACTTAGAGAAATATACCAATACCTCATCGGTATAAACCAAATAGTGTCGATTCCCCTTGACCCAATTCAGCCGCTATACCCCAGGTGGTATGATGCCACTGCCCGGTGTGAGTATCATGGAGGGGCACAGGGACACTCGACCAACAATTGCAGGGCACTCAGAGGGAGAGTGCACACCCTAATCAGGAATGGGTGGTTGAAGATTGAAGGGAATGGTTCCCTCCCCAATGTTACCTCAAACCCATTGCCCAATCACGGTACGGGCAACGGTGTGAACATGATAGAGTCAGACGGAGAAGGGTCGACACCGGAGGTAGATGAACTGATTCCTCACTTTGAGGAAATTTTTAGAATGGCAGTGAAGGAAGGTTACCTTTACCCTTAAGCACCAGAACCTAAAGATAAGGCGGAATGCTCCTATCATGGAAGGGCAGCTAACCACGAGCTGCAAAATTGTGAAAAATTTAAGCAAGAGGTTCGGAAATTACTGTCCCTCAAAGTCTTAAGATGCCAAACGAGGTCGAAGATGGAGGGGGGAGTAAACACAGCCTGATTCAGCTAAAATGCCTCCACCTCTAAACACAGAATCACTTTTTCAGCCCCAGCTTGGTCACCACCAGTAACAATCATCCGAACCCCGCCTCAGCTCCCCGTCACAAACACCCATGCCGTACCTTGGAACTATAATTTCTAAGTCTTCACCCAAGGAGCATCAAGCAGTACACCGGTTCCTAGCCTTGCCTCACCTTCAGTACCTCCTAAACCGTGCTTCGCTCCTCACGAGCACTTCAAAATAACCTACGTGGGACCTTCTGATAATACTACTCCCCAATCTAACCCTCAGCCAATCACTGCCACAAAGTTCTCCCCACATGAGCAAGAAGTTGAGTTTATAACCTGTAGTGGGAGGTGTTACGGGAATGAGGAAAAGGAAAAGAAGAGAGGGAAAATAAAAATGGGAGAGCCACGAGAAAATACAGAAGAGGAGGCTGAGAAAGCAGAGAAAGAAGAACCTGTCGGACCAAAAGAAGAGGAGGAGCTGTTGCTTCAAATAATGAAGCAAAGTGAGTACAACGTTGTTGAATAGTTAAGAAAGACACATGCTCAAATTTCACTATTGTCCCTAATTCTGAGGTCTGAGGTGCACCGTCAAGCCCTGCAGAAAATTCTGGATCAGGCCTTTGTGAACCTCGACATCACACCGAGGCAGTTCGAGAAGATAGTAGGACAAATTTAGGCATCTAGTTTTGTCACTTTCTCAGAAGAAGAGATAGACCCTGTAAGCTTAACGCACACTAAAGCTCCGCATGTGGCGGTGAAATGTAAAGGTTGCATAGTGGCCAAGGTCCTTATTGATAATGGATCTGCGCTCAACGTACTACCTAATGCCACCTTGGCTAGGCTACCGGTTGACCGGTCAAACATACGCTAAAGTGCTATGGTGGTAAGAGTTTTTGACGGTACAAGAAGAGAAGTGTTGGGAGACATTGACTTGCCCCTCCAAATTGGCGCATGCACCTTCAACATCACATTCCTAGTGATGAACATCAAACCTGCGTACACTATGTTGCTGGGGAGACCTTGGATCCATTCAGCGAGTGCCGTTCCTTCGACTTTGTACCAAAAAATCAAATACATTATGGACGGCAAAATTATCACTGTGAAAGGGGAGGAAGCCATCCTGGTTACCAAGTCGCAATCACTTCCTTATGTGGAAGCTGCAGAGGAGTCATTGGAAAGCTCTTTCCAGGCTCTCGAATTATAAGAAACCATCTCAAGAAATGAAGGGGCTATGGCTATGGTAGCCAAGGTGATGTTGAGGAATGGGTATGAAGAGGGCAAGGGGTTAGGCACCGCATTGCAAGGGATTATCGAACCTATACCGGCTATCCAGAAGGTTGGCCGTTGCAGTTTGGGTTATGAGGAAGACGACCTCATGGATGGGCGATTCTGGATGAGGAATATGCTTCGGGATCAAAGATTTGATCAGAAAATTGGGAAAATGAAGGTAGTCCCGAAAATCACAGAGGTCTTCACCAAGCCGATTATTGAAAACCTGGCGAAAATCGAAGAATCACCCGATGAACCATCCATAGATGTCATCCATCTTGATTCCTTGTATGAGGCTTTAGTCTCGCCAATAGCTGAAGGGCAAGAACTGGACAACTGGGTAGCAGAGGACATCCCTATACTCAATTTCGAGTAAAGTACTTTTGGTTATCCACACTTGATCATTTTGTCCATGGTGACAAGTGTAATATTGTAAATGGACCCTTTTCTTATGTCATAAATATTAATGAATTAATAGCGCATTTTATATCCAATTCCCTCCTTCCTTCTTTCTGAAATCCATTCTTATAATATATTCCATTTTCGTTTCTTCAGGACCATTCATCAATTAACACCTAATAATTCAATAGACTCAGAAATTCCTCTGGTTAATTTTGAAATCCCCATAACTGCCATTACTTCAAGTGATTCTGAGGTGGAGCTCACAGAAGAAAGGGATGAAAGGGATGAACCTTCCCTAGTGCCTTGTGGAGACGAAACGCACTCCATAAACTTAGGCATGGAAGAAGTAAAAAGGGAACTTAAGGTTGTGGAGAGTGAAGAATTGGGAGACATGATCAGTTTGCTCAAAGAATTCCTAGATGTATTTTCATGGAGCTATGATGATATGACTGGCTTAGACCCTCATATAGTGACGCACAAAATTCCCTTAATTCCCAGGGTAATCCCGGTAAAGCAGAAACTAAAAAGAATGAACCTTGACATGCTGCTCAAAGTCAGGGATGAGGTCAAGAAGCAATACGAGGCTGGGTTTCTGGAAGTGGTCAAATATCCCCAATGGATAGCTAACGTTGTCCTGGTAATGAAGAAGGACGAGAGAGTCCAGGTGTGTGTTGATTATAGGGATCTTAATAAAGCAAACTTAAAAGATGATTTCCCTTTCCCACACATAGATGTGTTAGTAGACAATGCTGCAGGATTGGGCAGATGTTCGTGTATTAATGGAGCATCTGGGTACAACCAAATCCCAATGGATGAGGAAGACAAGGAAAAAACTGCTTTTATCACTCAATGGGGGGTATTTTGTTACCGGGTCATGCCTTTTGGGCTAAAGAATGCTGGCGCCACCTACCAGCGTGCTATGGTCACATTATTCCACGATATGATGCATAAAGAAGTGGAGGTATACGTGGATGATATGATCATCAAGTCTAGAGGAGGAGAAAGCCATGTGCAGGTAATGAGGAAAGTATTTGAGAGACTCAGGAAATATCAGTTGAAACTGAACCCTGCCAAATGCATATTCGGAGCTAGATCTGGGAAATTATTGGGATTCATAGTGAGTGAGAAGAGAATAAAAGTTGATCCAGACAAAGTCCGAGCCATTCAAGAGATGCCATCCCCAAAAACAGAAAGGGAGGTGCGCAGTTTCCTAGGAAAGTTGAACTACATATCAAGATTTATTTCCAATCTCACAGCTAAAGCTGAGCCTATTTTTAGACTACTCCGAAAGAACAACACCACTCAATGGGATTCAGTTTGTCAAGAGGCTTTCGAGAAAATCAAGCAGTACCTGTCAAACCCACCAGTATTGGTTGCACCGATGGCAGGAAGGTCATTGATTCTGTATATGGCAGTCCAACAAAGCTCAATGGGATGTGTTTTGGGGCAACATGATGACACCTGCAGAAAGGAGAGGGCTATTTATTACCTGAGCAAAAAATTCAATGATTGTGAGTCAAGGTACTCTTTCGTAGAGAAAACTTGCTGCGCGTTAGCCTGGACAACAAATTGCCTCAAACACTACATGTTAAATCATGAGACATGGCTCATCTCCAGGATGGATCCTATTAAGTATGTATTCGAAAGCCCATTCGTGCCAGGGAGGATAACCAAATGGCAGGTCATACTCTCTCAATATGACATTGTCTATATGACCCGAGAAGCAGTGAAAGGTAGCGTGATCACTGATCTCCTAGTAGAAAACCCTATCTAGGATTATGAAGCTCTGGATTTTGAATTCCCTGATGAGCATATTAACGAAGTAGACGGCAGCGAAAAAGAGCCAGCTGATGTATGGGAAATGTATTTCGACAGAGCTGTCAATTTGTCCGGTAGTGGAATCGGAGCTGTATTGGTATCCCCGGATGGAAAACACTTCCCAATAGCTATCAAGTTGAAATTTGACTGCACCATCAATGTCACAGAATACGAAGCCTGTGTGATGGGTCTACAGGCTGCCATCGAAATGAAAGTCAGGAAGTTGGATGTATATGGAGACTCAGCCCTGATCATTTATCAAGTCAAGGGAGAATGGCAAACTAAGGATCCGAAGTTAATCCCATATCAAAAGTACTTACTAGAGCTGATTAAGAAATTCGAAGAAATCTCTTTCACTCACCTTAGTCAAGACAAGAATCAATTTGCAAATGCCTTAGCCACCCTGGCTGTTATGGCTCAAATGGAAGAAGGGCAGACGACTTAGGTATTAAAGATTAAAGCAAGGAGTGAGCCGGCGTACTGCTTCATGATCGAGGAAGAACCTGATGGTAAACCTTGGTATCATGACATCTTGCTTTACATCAGAACCAGAGAATTCCCCTCAGGGGCGAGCAAAAATGAAAAGAGGATGATTCGGAGATTAGCATTGGGATACTTCCCCAGTGGAGAAACTCTATACAAAAGGAGCTCCAATGGCAAATTGTTGAGATGTGTGGATGCAAATGAAGCGAAGAGAATCCTTTTCGAGACTCATGAGGGAAACTGTGTAACCCATGCCAATGGGCATATGATGGCTAAGCAAATTATGAGACGGGGATATTTTTGGACTACGATGGAAAAGGATTGCGTTGAGTATTTCCGAAAGTGCCATAAGTGTCAAATCTATGCAGATCCGATAAATGTTCCGCCACACTAATTGTTCAACCTCGTCTCACCATGGCCTTTCGCAATGTGGGGCATCGATGTGATTGGTCCCATCAACCCTAAGGCATCCAATGGGCATAGATTTATCTTGGTGGCTATCGATTATTTCTCTAAATGGGTCGAAGCGACATCATATGCTCGCATTACGCAGAACACGTTCCTAAAATTCCTCAGAAATAATATCATCTGCCGGCATGGCCTCCCCAATGAAATCGTCACTGACAATGCCAAGAATTTGAATGGTCCGAAGATCCAAAGATTATATGATCAATATAAAATCTGACATCTCAATTCCTCACCATACCGTCCCCAGATGAATGGAGTAGTGGAAGCTACAAACAAAAATCTCGAGAGAATAATCCGGAAAATGACAGTCACTTATAAGGATTGGCATGATATGCTTCCCTATGCCTTTCACGCATACCGGACTTCTGTAAGGACATCAACTGGGGCAACCCCATACTCATTGGTTTACGGGATGGAAGCTGTGCTACCTATTGAGGTAGAAATTCCTTCTCTAAGAATTCTGAAAGAATCAGGGATTAATGAGTCGGAATGGATCCAGTCAAGGTTGGACCAATTAAATTTGCTAGATGAGAAAAGGCTAGCGGCGACATGTCATGGGCAGTTATACTAAAGAAGAATGGCCAGGGCACTCAACAAAGGTATTCGCCCACGTGAATTTCAACCAGGGGACCTAGTCCTGAAGAGGGTGCTTCCAAATCAAAATGATCCCCGGGGTAAATGGTCACCGACCTATGAGGGACCCTATGTGGTTAAAAAAGCATTTTCTAGTGGGGCCTTAATCTTGACCCACATGGACAGTAAAGAATTTCCAAGACCTGTGAATGCCGACACCATCAAAAGATACTATGCCTAAAAAAAAAAAGGAGAGTAGGGTGCTCCTAGCAAAATGTGCGAAAGAAGGCGAAAACCCTGAAAGGGCGCTTTCTGTAAAATAAGTGAGGGATGAAAACCTGAAAGGGCATCCTGAAAGAGCAAGCCTAAAAAAAAAAAAAAAGGGTCTAGGGGTGAAAACCCGAAAGGGTATCCCAAGAACCAAAAAGGGAGAAATAAGGAAGGGGGCATGAAACTGAGGATGGAAATAAACCGTCACGGCATGAATCTTCGTTAACAGAGTTCTCGAAATAATGGCAGTTAAGAGACTTCAAAGCTAACTACAAGGAATATGTGAGATCTATCCTTGTACCCTTTTTCTTTGAAACTGTACCTTTGTTTCTTAAAGCCTTAATAAAGTCATCCTTTCACTTCAATCTATCTTCTTCACATTTTAATTTGTCTTTTTGTTTTATCTTTCTCATATACTCACACTCTAATGTTGTTTTCTCTGCGCTATTAATCTGTTAAAATTTAGTCATAAGATTAGGATTTGAATATTGATAACCTCATGTACTTTACTATGAGATTTGCAGGGAATGGCCCCTCCAAAAAATATATATATATAAATAAAAAACAATAGAAGTGAAAACCTAGAAGGGCGCTTCTAGTCAGATGGACAAAAAGGAAAGTGAAAACCCGCAAGGGCACTTTTCGCAAAATAAGGAAGTTAAGGGCAGAAGGGGAACTGTGGGAAGTAAGTAAGTAACTAAGGACGATGGGTTAGGACTTGCAACTTGTCCTCCATTAATCATCTATCTTCGCAATCCTGTTAAGTACACTTCGTCGTGGTGGAACTTCTCATGTCGAGATTAGACTTGCTTTGTAAGTTGATTTTAATTTTCCTGCATTTTAAATTTCCTGTTAATCAACCTCTGGTTCCTTGATCTAAGTTGATTTTAATTTTCCTGCATTTAAAATTTCCTATTAATCAACCTCTGGTTCCTTGATCTAAGTTGATTTTAATTTTCCTGCATTTTAAATTTCCTGTTAATCAACCTCTGGTTCCTTTATCTAAGTTGATTTTAAATTTCCTGCATTTAAATTTCCTGTTAATCAACCTCTGGTCCCTTGATCTAAGTTGATTTTAATTTTCCTGCATTTTAAATTTCCTGTTACTCAACCTCTGGTCCCTTGATCTAAGTTGATTTTAATTTTCCTGCATTTTAAATTTCCTGTTAATCAACCTCTGGTTCCTTGATCTAAGTTGATTTTAATTTTCCTGCATTTTAAATTTCCTGTTAATCAACCTCTGGTTCCTTGATCTAAGTTAATTTTAATTTTCCTGCATTTTAAATTTCATGTTAATCAACCTCTGGTTCCTTGATCTAAGTTTATTTTAATTTTCCTACATTTTAAATTTCCTGTTAATCAACCTCTGGTTCCTTGATCTAAGTTGATTTTAATTTTCCTGTATTTAAATTTCCTGTAAATCAACCACTGGTTCCTTGATCTAAGTTGATTTTAATTTTCCTACATTTTAAATTTCCTGTTAATCAACCTCTGGTTCCTTGATCTAAGTTGATTTTAATTTTCCTACATTTTAAATTTCCTGTTAATCAACCTCTGGTTCCTTGATCTAAGTTGATTTTAATTTTTCTGCATTTTAAATTTCCTATTAATCAATCTCTGGTTCCTTGATCTAAGTTGATTTTAATTTTCCTGCATTTTAAATTTCCTGTTAATCAACCTCTGGTTGATTTTAATTTTCCTACATTTAAATTTCCTGTTAATCAACCTCTGGTTCCTTGATCTAAGTTGATTTTAATTTTCCTGCATTTACATTTCCAATTAATTAAGCTCTGGTTCCTTGATCCAAGTTGATTTTAATTTTCTAGCATTTTAAATTCCTATTACCAACCTCAGGGTTGCCAACACAAGTAGGTTTTAGTTTCCTGACTTTAATTTCAAATTTCAAATTTTAATCGTCCAAAATATGGGTTTGAATCTTTACATAATCTCTACACGGAAATTTTTTTCCAGTAGGAATTATGTAAAGAGGGGCAGCTGTCGACACCATATTTTGGCTGATCCCCGAAATTAATAAACTTTGAAACCGATCCCCTGCACTAAGTCTCCCTTTGCCAGCCAATCACATTTCCGATCTCTCCTCAAAAGGAATCGAATCAATACTAAGTCCCCATATCATTTAAAGCCTCACCGATCTCTCAAACCAATTGTCAAGTCTCCTGACCAGTCAATTACATTTCCGATCTCTCTTGTCAAACGAAATTAAACCAACATTAGGCATTCATGCCACCAGTCTTATTGCCGATCTCCCTTTTAAAAGTTCGGGGATAATCGTCTGATAAGGTTAAGGTTCCAATCCGTTTAATGATGATTCCCATCTTAAGTGTTCAAATCAAGTTCCCAATTTTAATCAAGTCCCGTTTAGCGTTTGTTCTCAGCCGATCTCATGCATACAATGTTTTTCGACCTCTTATACTTGGATTAATAATCACTTTTAGTTGTTGTAATTTGTTCAGACAATCAAGTTGTAACACCCCTATTTGTATAGCCTGGTATATTTCACTGTTCCGGTGACCGGTGTCAGTCTAGACAATTAAGGGGATTAGAACTGTACTTAAGACAACTAAATAAACCATAAACACAAATAATTAGTAATGTTCAATTAGTTAAGTATAAATAAGAAAAACAGAACATAAGAAGTTAAACGAGCCGAGAGTCACAGCGATGGGTGACCTTCTCGGGAATGACTGCGAAGTCATTTTAAACTCAAATTTTGAACCGTAAAATGTGATGCCGCGGTCCTTAGGGCCCTTATGAATACAGTGGAAAAGAGAAAATCACGAAAAAGAACTGTTAAGCCAGTCAAATAATTAGGTTAGGGAGCCGGAAGAAATATTGGATTATTTGCAAACCGGGATGAACTGGCGAGGGGCAATTTGGTCAATTGACCCCAGAGTGACTCGACCTAATCACAAATAAAATCGGAGAAAAGAAAATTTCAGAATCGAGAATTAAATTAAAGAACTAATAGAAAAAAAAAAGAGAAAAAGAAAAAGGTGTAGGGAGATGACATCATGCATAACATCATGCATGATGCCATAAATATTTTAATTAAAATTTTATTTAATTGGAATTTATGGTCTTCCATAAGCTTAAATAGATAAAAGAAAAGAAAAGAAAAAAAAAATCTAGAGTCATCTTCCTACTCCCAATGCCGCCTCACTCTCTCCCTAATTCTTCCATGAAATTTCTCCATTTAAGCTTACACTTAAGCTTAATTTTCTTTACTCAACCTTAATAACTCCCATAAAAACCTCACTAGAGCTTATTATCTCAACTCAAGAAGAAGATTGAAAGAAGAAAGAAGAACAAAAGATAGAGATTTGGAGTCCTAAGAAAGGTTAGTATGCTAATTTTTAATTTTCTGCTTTAAGTGCATGTTTAGTTACTTAAATGAATTTAGAAACTAATGTAATGAAATAAAAATATGTGGGGAGGACCAAACTGAAATTTCGGTCAGCCATGGATGTATGAGAGTATGATGTATTTTGAATGAATTAAATGTGTTAGTAAACTTGTATGAAAGTGGTAGTAAGGTTGAAATGCTTAAATGTGATTAAATGTAACAAATTAGTGTGGTTAGGGTTTGGAGACTTAGGGTTTTGAGGCAAAAATTTGGAGAAATGGGTAAATGATATGTTTGACCTATTGTGAAGTTAAAAATGGTCATTTGGGACCATATGAGTTGTGTTGGAATAAAAATAAAATTCGGAGGGAGTGTGGTCATGCTGCTGGCAACATGACCAAGTCAACTTTGAAGTACCAAAAATAAAATTTTACAAGTCCAATTGATATGGCACCAATTGGGGATGAAAATAGACATAAAATGACACAATTTTTATTTAGGAACCATGCCCAAAAAGTGACCAAAACCTAGTGAACAAATTGACCAAAGTTGGATAAGTGCAGGCTGCCCTGTACAAATTGACTAAATGAACAGTGTTTGTTCATTTGGTCATAACTCGAGCTAGGCAGATCCAAATGACCTGAAATTTTACCAGTGGTTAGATGAGATATATACCTAAAACTTTAATGAAGAACACAAACAAAAATTATGCCAGCAACCAAGTCATTTGGCCACCCCAATTTGGTGACCCAAAACTGCCAGCACCAAATTTGCCAAGAAAATCTGGGTTGTTTTCAATCCGGCAGCCACGGTTCAAATGGCCATAAATTGAGATACAAAACTCCAATTGGGGTGATTCAAAAATGAGAGTAAACTTAAGACATTAAGGAACATTTTCTATGAAGGAAGTTTTGCCAAATTCCAACAGTAAAATTACCAATGGAACAGTGCAACTAGGGACACCAAAACTGAAAATTTGACAATTTTACTTAAAGGACTTAAGCTTTGAGAAAATGACCAAAACCAACAAATTTAATGACCAAAATGTGGTATGTGGGTGAAGTTGGAGTTCCCATACCTATTAAGCCTTAGAAAGTCAACAATTTGACTAGAATAGTATAGTGAATAGTAACTCAAAACACAAAAACTTTGAGAACGTCGAATTTAGCACGTTAGAGCTAAGTAAAAGTGAAGTTAAATTTATTTTTGGAATTTATGCTAAGTTATGGTACTGAAACACTGTGAAACTGTGTGTTTCAGCTGAAAAAGACTTGGAAACTCAAACAGACTGAGTCAAGGCCTAAAGGCGACTCACGTAAGGTCTGTGCACAGTAATTTTTGTTAAAATATATGATTCTTGAAAATTTGATTTTTTTTGAGTTAATTATGAATTGTGTTGCCATTTATGACTGTGAATGTGACTTTGAAAATTGAACAGATTTTTCATAAATTATTTGAATAAATTGTTTTGAATTGATTTTGTGTTCACACTTAGCATGACAGTATCACATTATTCCTCTTCCATTTATGGGGTTGAGATCGTTTATTTTCCTCCCTCTCTGGCTTGCCAGTTGAGGTTGAGTTCGGATGAGTACTCATTAGCTAGCTAGCCACCTCCCTCATTGATTTCGATTAATGGGGTTGTAGATTACTTTGTCGTGGTGTACAACACGGTATTGATTGGAAATTTTATGTCATGGCTTAAATTGTGTATGATTTTGGCAACACTGTGTTTATTAAATTATTTGACTAAATTATGTTATTATGAGCTTTAATAATTTGTGAAATGTGATTGAGAAATATTTAAATTGTATTTCATCAATGAATGATTTATGTATTGTATTTCAAATTTTTATTGTGCACGACTGAGTATTTTTATACTCAGCGATAGCTTATTTTGCTGTTGCAGATAAGAGCAAGGAGAAAGTAGCAGAGTGAGCTGCTATTGACTTGAGAATTACATCGGTCTGTTTGTACGGGTATTATTTTATACCCTTATAGTTAATTTTGATGTAAATATAGGAATGTTGTATGTATCAATGTAAAGTTGAGCAGTTGTAAAATAAATTGTAATAATATTATTTTTAGATTTCCTTTTGTAAATTAATGTTTGTACTTGGAAATTTCATACTTTATGCCATGTGAATGGAATTATTAAATATTTTGTGATGATAAATTTTGATTGAATTGTGGAATTATTTTGAAGTGAATTGAATTGAGTTGATTTGAGGTTTATTGGAGGTTGGGAGTTGTGAGAAATTTTTGGAAGTGTTTTTCTCAGGTATTTGAAGAACTGTTTTCTCCAATTACAAACGGAACTCTATCAAAATTTTTATAAAATTTGCGACAAAATTAAAATGGACAAAAATCTTTTCTAGTATTTAAACTTTGAATAAATGGTTTTTAATTCCTACCAAAATGCTTACCACTTCCAAAATGTAAGAAAATTGTTTTAAAATCTCTTGTAGGGTACTTAATGAGTTATCAGTAGGTGAAGTTCGGTAGTTCATTAAGTATTCTACGGGATCATGTTATGCCTTACAGAGGGGTAAGGTGTGACATGTTTTAGTGGTATCAGAGCATGGTTTTGCAATAAATTTTGACTATGCATGTGAATATTTCTTTGATAAGTACAACTGCTCAAGTGTCTTTAATTGATTCATATGATGTATTTACATCATGAATATGCACTAACAGAGGTCAACCTCCTTGTGTTTGATCTCAGGAAGTAGAAATTTTGGGAAAACGGAATGGAAGGAGGAGATCATTCCGAAGAACAATCTATTGAGGCTGAGGTTCAAGGGGAAGCCCCAGCACTCTAGAAAGTGAGTGGGTCAGCTACTCTCTCCCGCCCATGATTCCAGCCTCGCCGCTTTGTACCGCAGATGGTTGCGTTTTTCCAATAAATGGCGGGTAATGTGCCGCCCCAAGTTCAGATGCAAGCACCTGTAGCACAACCACAGCCCTCAGCTCTGCAGTATGAAAAATAGATGAAATTTGGGGCCACCGAGTTTAAAGGCACTATGGATCCACTAGAGGCAGAATAATGGTTGGAAAGAATGGAACGGGTTTTCAGAAAGTTGCAGTGTACTAAAGAATTAAAATTTGAGTATTCAGTATCTCTTCTCCAAGGGGATGCGTATGAATGGTGGAAGACCATCCCCTACAGCCTGGTTGAGCCACCTGTGCTGACATGGACAGACTTTCTGAGGGAATTCAGACAGAAGTGGGTTCCTGATGCATATGTGGATATGAAATTACAAGAATTCTTGAGTTTGAAACAAGGGGACCAAACCATAGCAGACTATGAGAGAGACTTCTCAAGGCTAAGCCATTATGCTCGAAGCTTAGTCTCCACCCCTAGAGATAGATGTAAGAGGTTTGAGTCCGGGTTAAGGCCGAATTTGAGAATGCAAGTTGTGGGTTTCCGACATCAGTATTTTGCTGAGTTGATCTCACAGGCCCTAGAACTGGAAAGGATAGAATCAGAAGGGGCAGTGAAGAAGGGTACATAAGAGAAAGAGAAGACTGAAAAGACTACGGGACAAGCATCTGAGAGTGGTTCTGGCAAGAGGAAACAATTTGGGGGATCCAGCTCCCGTAGATCTGGCAGAGGCAGATTTTCTGGCCAAAGACCACCTCGGTCTGGTCAGCAGACCCAGCAGGCACCCCGAGGAGCTTTATCAGTACGGCAGTGTGAAACTTGTGGGAGAACTCATGGTGGGGTTTGTTTCAAAGCTACCGGTGCATGTTTTAACTGTGGAAGGAGCGGACATTTTGCTAAGGATTGCACTAGTCCTCGCCGGTCTAGACCTTCTGCTACATCTGAGGGATCAGCCCAAGTCTCTGCACCTAGAGGATCACAGTCAGCTGCTAGAGGTAGAGGCAGAGGTAGGGGTCCTGGTAACACTCCTGGAAGTCAAAGCACTGTTAACCAGCCAGTACCCAGTGGCGCACCAATCAGGGTGTATACCATGCATCAGAGGGAGGAGGCTGAAACATCAGACGTTGTAGCTGGTAATTTTTCCATCCTTGACCAAGATGTACATGTGTTATTTGATCCTGGCTCCACACATTCGTATGTTAGTGCTAGTGTGATGTGTTCTACTGCTATTCAGTGTGTACCAATGGACTATGATGTGCTAGTAACTAGTCCATTAGGCCAGGAGGTCAGGGTAAATAGGCTATATAGGGATAATCCTCTGGTGATCCAAGGACACACTTTTCTGTCTGATTTGATTGAAATGCCCTTCAGAGATTATGACATTATCTTGGGCATGGATTGGTTAGCCAGGCATCATGCGATGATTGGATCAGAGATCAAGATCACTTTTGGTCTTCCTTAGTATGGTGATGTAGTAATACACGGGGAGAGGCAGTTATTGCCTTCAAACGTCATTTCAGCTGCACTGGCCAGAAAAATGATTAGGAAAGGGTGTGAGGCGTACTTGGCACATGTGATAGACACCCAAGTGGTGAGTCCAGCACTGAGGGACATTCCTACTGTATGTGACTTTCCGAATGTATTTCCTGATGAATAACCAGGATTACCTCTAGAAAGAGAAGTGCAGTTTGAAATTGATGTTATGCCTGGTGTAGACCCAATCTCCATAACACCATACAGAATGGCACCTGCAGAATTGAAGGAGTTGAAAGTGCAATTGCAAGAATTGCTTGACAAGGGCTTTATCCGCCCTAGTGTTTCACCTTGGGGAGTACCAGTGTTGTTTGTAAAGAAGAAAGATGGCACTCTCCGGTTATGCATTGACTATCGGCAGTTGAATAAGGTAACAATAAAGAACAGATACCCATTGCCCCGTATTGATGATTTGTTTGATCAGTTGAGGAGTGCAACTGTGTTCTCCAAAATTGACCTGAGATCAGGTTATTATCAGTTGAGAGTACAAGAGCAGAGTATTTCTAAAACTGCCTTCAGAACCCGCTATGGCCATTATGAGTTCTTGGTCATGCCATTCGGGTTAACTAATGCTCCGGCTGCTTTTATGGATTTGATGAACACTATCTTCAGACCATACCTCGAACAGTTTGTTGTGGTATTTATCGATGATACATTGGTCTATTCGAGGAATGCAGAAGAGAATGATAGACATCTGCGAGTTGTACTACAGACTTTGAAGGAGAAACAACTATACGCCAAATTATTGAAATGTGAATTTTGGCTAAAGGAGATATCCTTTTTGGGGAACATAGTATCAGCAGAGGGTATTAAGGTAGATCCTAGCAAGATTGAAGCTGTCCTTAATTGGAAGCCACCCAGAAATGTCATAGAGATTCGCAGTTTTCTGGGGTTAGCTGGATACTACTGTCGATTTGTGAAGGGATTCTCCATGTTGGCATCTCCATTGACCAAGCTGCTTAGAAAAGATGTGAAATTTCAGTGGACGGACAAATGCCAACAGAGTTTTGATGAATTGAAGAGATGTTTGATTGAGGCTCCAGTCTTGACTTTACCTACACTGGGTAAAGACTATACAGTTTACAGTGATGCTTCTCACAATGGGTTAGGTTGTGTGTTGATGCAAGATCGAAATGTCATTGCCTATGCATCGCGCCAGCTGAAACCGCAAGAGAGGAATTATCTGACACATGACTTGAAGCTTGCAGCCATTGTGTTTGCTCTTAAGATCTGGAGACATTATTTGTATGGGGAGAAGTGTTACATCTACACAGATCATAAGAGTTTGAAGTATTTGGGCACCCAGAAAGAGTTGAATTTGAGACAGAGGAGATGGCTAGAGTTGATAAAAGACTATGATTGCCTGATAGACTATCAACCAGGGAAAGCTAATGTGGTGGCTGACGCCCTAAGTCGCAAGACGATGGCAAGTCTACGGATTACTCCTTTGTCTTTGGTACATGAGTTGAGATTATTACATGCCAGTTTTGAGATTAATGATGATGGACAAACAGCAGTTGCATGGCATGTACAGCTAGTGTTGATTGATCAGATTAGAATGGCTGCTCAGAATGATGAAAGGTATCAGAAGTTATTGGAAGAAGTTCGACAGGGCAAGAAACTAGAGTTCTCAATCAGAGATGATGGTTTACTACTACACCAGGGCAGAATGTGTGTTCCTAATAATGTTAATTTGAGGCAGGTCATTTTGAAAGAAGCACATGAGTCTCCTTTTGCCATGCACCCTGGTGGTACAAAAATGTATAGAGGGCTAAAGGAGCATTACTGGTGGATGGGTATGAAGAGAGATGTGGCAGAGTTTGTGTCCAAATGCCTAACTTATCAACAAGTAAAGGTAGAGCATCAAGTACCCACTGGGTTGTTACATCCACTACCAGTGCCAGAATGGAAATGGGAAAGAATAACGATGGATTTTGTAATGGGACTTCCGAGGACACAGAAGAGTCATGATGCAGTATGGGTCATTATTGACAGACTGACTAAGTCTGCTCATTTTCTGCCAGTCCGAATGGACTACAGTTTAGACAGATTGGCCAGGTTGTACATCGATGAGATTGTGAGACTTCATGGAGTGCCAGTATCCATTGTTTCAGATAGAGATCTTAGGTTCACTTCTAGATTCTGGGATAGTCTTCAGAGAGCCCTAGGAACTAGATTGAACTTCAGTACTGCATTCCACTCACAGACAGATGGCCAGTCTGAGAGGGTAATTCAGATCTTGGAGGACATGCTACGGGCTTGTGTGATAGAGTTTGAGGGCAGTTGGGATACACACTTGCCTTTGGTTGAGTTTGCTTATAACAACAGCTACCAATCAAGCATTAGTATGCCTCCATATGAAGCTTTGTATGGCAGAAAATGTAGAACCCCGTTGTGTTGGGATGACGTGGGTGAAAGAAAGATGATTGGACCCGAAATTGTTCAGCAAACTGAGGAGAAGATCAGGGTGATCAGAGATCGACTTAAAATTGCATCAGACCGTCAGAAGTCCTACATTGATTTGAAAAGAAGAGATATTGAGTATGCAGTGGGTGAGAAAGTTTTCCTCAAGGTTTCTCCTTGGAAGAGAATTATGAGATGTGGCAGAAAGGGGAAACTACGTCCTCGTTTTATTAGGCCATATGAGGTTCTGGAAAGAGTGGGTCCTTTGGCATATCGATTGGCACTACCTCCAGAATTGGAGAAGATACACAATGTTTTCCATATGTCTATGTTGAGGAGGTATCGATTAGACCCATCTCATGTACTACCAGTAGAAGAAATTGAAGTAAATCCAGACCTCACATATGAGGAAGAACCCATAAAGACTCTGGCTTATGAGGTGAAGCAGTTACGAAACAAGCAGATACTGTTGGTAAAAGTGCTGTGGAACCATCATTCGGGCCAGGAGGCTACTTGGGAACGAGAGGAGGACATGAGGAGACAACACCCACAGCCGTTCAGAGATTGATGCCAGGTAAAATTTCGAGACGAAATTTATTTTAAGGGGGGGAGAATTGTAACACCCCTATTTGTATAGCCTAGTATATTTCACTGTTTCGGTGACCGGTGTCGGTCTAGAAAATTAAGGGGATTAGAACTGTACTTAAGACAACTAAATAAACTATAAACACAAATAATTAGTAATGTTCAATTAGCTAAGTATAAATAAGAAAAACAGAACATAAGAAGTTAAACGAGCCGAGAGTCACAGTGATGGGTGACCTTCTCGGGAACGACTGCGAAGTCATTTTAAACTCAAATTTCAAACTATAAAATGTGACGCTGCGGTCCTTAGGACCCTTATGAACACAGTGGAAAAGAGAAAATCACGAAAAAGAACTGTTAAGCCAGTCAAATAATTAGGTCAGGGATCCGGAAGAAATATTGGATTATTTTCAAACCAGGATGAACCGGCGAGGGGCAATTTGGTCAATTGACCCCCGAGAGCTGACTCCTGACCTAACTGTCAAATAAAATTTGAGAAAAGAAAATTTCGGAATCGAGAATTAAATTAAAGAACTAATAGAAAAAAAAAAGAGAAAAAGAAAAAGGTGTAGGGAGATGACATCATGCATAACATCATGCATGATGCCATAAGTATTTTAATTAAAATTTTATTTAATTGGAATTTATGGTCTTCCATAAGCTTAAATAGATAAAAGAAAAGAAAAGAAAAAAAAATCTAGAGTCATCTTCCTACTCCCATTGCCGCCTCACTCTCTCCCTAATTCCTCCATGAAATTTCTCCATTTAAGCTTACACTTAAGCTTAATTTTCTTTACTCAACCTTAATAACTCCCATAAAAACCTCACTAGAGCTTATTATCTCAACTCAAGAAGAAGATTGAAAGAAGAAAGAAGAACAAAAGATAGAGATTTGGAGTCCTAAGAAAGGTTAGTATGCTAATTTTTAATTTTCTGCTTTAAGTGCATGTTTAGTTACTTAAATGAATTTAGAAACTAATGTAATGAAATAAAAATATGTGGGGAGGACCAAACTGAAATTTCAGCCAGCCATGGATGTATGAGAGTATGATGTATTTTGAATGAATTAAATGTGTTAGTAAACTTGTATGAAAGTGGTAGTAAGGTTGAAATGCTTAAATGTGATTAAATGCAATAAATTAGTGTGGTTAGGGTTTGGAGACCTAGGGTTTTGAGGCAAAAATTTGGAGAAATGGGTAAATGATATGTTTGACCTATTGTGAAGTTAAAAATAGTCATTTGGGACCATATGAGTTGTGTTGGAACGGTTGGAATAAAAATCAAATTCGGAGGGAGTGTGGTCATGCTGCTGGCAACATGACCAAGTTAACTTTGAAGGAGCAAAAATGAAATTTTACAAGTCCAATTGATATGGAACCAATTTGGGATGAAAATAGACATAAAATGACACAATTTTCATTTAGGAACCATGCCCAAAAAGTGACCAAAACCTAGTGAACAAATTGACTAAACTTGAAAAATCACAGTCTGCCCTGTACAAATTGACCAAATGAACAGTGTTTGTTCATTTGGTCATAACTCGAGCTAGGCAGGTCCAAATGACCTGAAAGCTTACCAGTGGTTAGATGAGATATAGACCTAAAACTTTCATGAAGAACACAAATCCAAATTATGCCAGCAACCAAGTCATTTGGCTACCCCAATTTGGTGACCCAAAACTGCCAGCACCAAATTTGCCCAGAAAATCTGGGTTGTTTTCAATCCGGCAGCCATGGTTCAAATGGCCATAACATGAGCTAAAAAACTCCAATTGGGGTGATTCAAAAATGAGAATAAACTTAAGACATTAAGGAACATTTTATATGAAGGAAGCTTTGCCAAATTGCAACAGTAAAATTACCAATGGAACAGTGCAACTAGGGACACCAAAACTGAAAATTTGACAATTTTACCTAAAGGACTTAAGCTTTGAGAAAATGACCAAAACCAACAAATTTAAAGACCAAAATGTGGTATGTGGGTGAAGTTGGAGTTCCCATACCTATTAAGCCTTAGAAAGTCAACAATTTGACTTGAGTAGTGTAGTGAATAGTAGCCCGAAACACAAAAACTTCGAGAACGTCGAATTTAGCACGTTAGAGCTAAGTAAAAGTGAAATTAAATTTATTTTTGGAATTTATGCTAAGTTATGGTACTGAAACACTGTGAAACTGTGTGTTTCAGTTGAAAAAGACTTGAAACTCGAAGAGAATGAGTCAAGGCCTAAAGGCGACTCACGTCAGGTCTGTGCACAGTAATTTTTGTTTAAATATATGATTCTTGAAAATTTAATTTTTTTGAGTTAATTATGAATTGTGTTGCCATTTATGACTGTGAATATGACTTTGAAAATTGACCAGATTTTTCATAAATTATTTGAATAAATTGTTTTGAATTGATTTTGTGTTCACACTTAGCATGACAGTATCACATTATTCCTCTTCCATTTATGGGGTTGAGATCGTTTATTTTCCTCCCTCTCTGGCTTGCCAGTTGAGGTTGAGATCGGATGAGTACTCATTAGCTAGCTAGCCACCTCCCTCATTGATTTCGATTAATGGGGTTGTAGATTGCTTTGTCGTGGTGTACAACACGGCATTGATCGGAAATTTTGTATCATGGCTTAAGTTGTGTATGATTTTGGCAACACTGTGTTTATTAAATTATTTAACTAAATTATGTTATTATGAGCTTTAATAATTTGTGAAATGTGATTGAGAAATATTTAAATTGTGTTTCATCAATGAATGATTTATGTATTGTATTTCAAATTTTTATTGTGCACCACTGAGTATTTTTGTACTCAGCGATAGCTTATTTTGCTGTCGCAGATAAGAGCAAGGAGAAAGCAGCAGAGTGAGCTGCTATTGACTTGAGAACTACATCGGTCTGTTTGTAAGGGTATTATTTTATACCCTTATAGTTAATTTTGATGTAAATATAGGAATGTTGTATGCATCAATGTAAAGTTGAACAGTTGTAAAATAAAATGTAATAATATTATTTTTAGATTTCCTTTTGTAAATTAATGCTTGTACTTGGAAATTTCATACTGTATGCCATGTCAATGAAATTATTAAATATTTTGTGATGATAAATTTTGATTGAATTGTGGAACTATTTTGAAGTGAATTGAATTGAGTTGATTTGAGGTTTATTGGAGGTTGGGAGTTGTGAAAAATTTTTAGAAGTGTTTTTCTCAGGTATTTGAAGAACTGTTTTCTCCAATTACAAACGGAACTCTGTCAAAATTTTTATAAAATTTGCGGCAAAATTAAAATGGACAAAAATCTTTTCTGGTATTTAAACTTTGAATAAATGGTTTTTAATTCCTGCCAAAATGCTCACCACTTCCAAAACGTAAGAAAATTGTTTTAAAATCCCTTGTAGGGTACTTAATGAGTTATCAGTAGGTGAAGTTCGGTAGTTCATTAAGTATTCTACGGGATCATGTTATGCCTTACAGAGGAGTAAGGTGTGACACAAGTGCTTATGCAATTCAGATATTTTTCGATCCCATCCATTCATTGAACAAAAGGGGAATTTCATTTCATTTCAAATCGAAACATATACAAATCATTCGGCTGGAGGATCACCTCCAGCCTGTTTTACATTTTGTTCACCCCCTCTATCACCTTCGGCCTCCTCCTCGCTATCCTCTTCGTCCTGGGGAGCCAGATCCACCATCCAGGAGAAGTCCTCCTCGGGATAACGCTTCCTGAGCTCAGCCAAGAGATCCCCATGAGCGTTCACATAAGCACCGGCCTCCCTTGTCACTGTCTCTTCTTCTTTTGCTTTGAGCTCCTCAGTGAGGCGAGCGACTTCAGCAGCTCGGAGCGCCCGAACCTCTTCAAAGAACATGAGCCTGCTCGACTAGCTTATCCTCGTAGAATTTCATCTGCCCCTCAATTTCAAATATGTAGTTTTGGGCGTACGAAAGTTGAGATCGGAGGGAAGCAGCTTCCTGACCCACCTTCTCGACCTCCTGCCTCAAGCGGTGAGCCTTCTTCCGAATAATGTGTTGGTTCACCAAACTCTCCACGCTCAGGCTCCTAGTTTGGGTCAGGATATCATCAAGGTTGTTCGGGGTTAGCCTATCCCGATCCTCCCGAAGGCAGATGGAGGACCCCAAGACCTTAGCAAAGCCCGGATTCTCTCGAACCGTGCGGTTCTTCTCCAGCGAGTGGATCAGGATTTGAGCGCCACGGGAAAGGGTCCTCACAGGTGGTTGGGAAGGACCCCCTTCTGAGCTTGAAGCAACCGAAGGAGGTGGTGGCGGCTCTTCTTAACAAGGAGGAGACCGGACCACTTCTATGTCAAGGATCGGCGGTCCCGAGGGTTGAGACGAGCCTCCTTGCATTTCCCCGGGATCATGCCTGGGCGTCTGAAGGGCCTCGGCCCGCTTCATCTCCCGCACTTTCTGGGAGACCTCTCTTTTCCGCTTTCGGCTCTCCTTGGAAGCCTTTCCGCTCGCCATACCTGCACAAAGAAAAGGTCAGTGAGATCGCTAAGGCCCAAAGATCAGAGATATAGAAAGTACCAAGGCCGAGGTCAGAGAGCTGAAGCCCGCGTTCTTCGTCAGTAATCAACTCCATTGTCCAATGATGCAGTTCGGCCGTCACTGCATCTAAACAAGAGAACTTTTGTCGGGCTGCCTGATCTTTCAATTCCATCACCATTAGGCCCTCTTCTCTATTCAAGGTGATGCACTTCGGAATTAACGGGCCCTGATGCAGCCAGCTGCGTGGGAAACCCTCAAAGCCGTTTGGAATTTTGCTCCTCAGAATAAAGAAGCGATTCTTCCAATTCTTCAGGGAGGAGGGCAGATCGGTAAAAAGCCCAAAATGTGGCTTCGCCTAGAAGAACCAATACTCGTCGTCCTTTCGATGAGTTAGCCTATGTAGTTCGGCGAACACCTTAGCTGTAGGACTGAGTCCATTGGCTCGGCAAAGGCCTCTGAAGGCTTCTAGGATCCGCCATGAGTTCGGGTGAACTTGGGCTATGCACACTTGGTGAAATTTTAGAACTTTCTTAAAGAAGTCATCGAGAGGGAACCGCAGCCCGGCTTTTAATTGCTCTTCGTATACCATGATCATATCATTCTCTTCGAAGAAGTGATCGGCTCGAAGATCGCCGTGACACTTTATGAGTTCATATGAATCGGGCTGAATGTTATACTCTTGGTTGAATGACTGCAGGTCGATTTCTTGAAGAATTGATGGCAGCTCATCCATGGGGAGGTTTTCTCTCCCTGAAGAATGTGTTTGCCTTGAGGGTGTTGCTTGACTGCGGGTTGGAATAGAGGTCCTTGGAGGTTCAGGTCACCCGCTCGGTCCGACCACTTTTACCTCATTGGACGACCACAAGATCTGAATGGAAGGGGGGCTTGCCGCTCTCTGACCCTCGACGCTACTCATTATCAAAGAAAAGAGAAAATTTAAACTGAAAGAAAGATCAAAACCCTTACCGGAGTGTGAAAGGTGTCGGAAGAACTTGAAAAAATAAGAGGATTTTTGAATCACTCGTGAGAGGCTAAAAATGACATAAGAAGGTAACTGGCTGACCCATCCCCTATTTATACCCTTCTGAGCATTTAATGCTCACGGTGTCCCAAGCGGCGCATCGGTTAGCAGAATTCGCCAGCTTTTTCTGACACGTCTCACGAATATTCCAGAAATTCCATAATAAGGAGAGATCAACTAGTTAGAGATTAGTGAATTAAGGCGGATGTTTGGAAGTGCGGATCGGTTAAGGGCTGTTCAGTTAGGAATCGGATCGGATAAACACATCAGAGATTGGAAAATAATCAATGCAATAATAATAAAAATGATAATTGTCAAAATAAAATTTTATTTCCGAAAGGTCAGATTACATCATTTGGGCGATCTCTAGAGATCGGATTACATTAAAAGTCGGATTACATCATTTGGGCGATCTCTAGAGATCGGATTACATTAAAAGTCGGATTACATCATTTGGGCAATCTCTAGAGATCGGAATACATTAAAAGTCAGATTACATCATTTGGGCGATCTCTAGAGATCGGATTACATTAAAGGTCTGATTACATCATAGGGGCAATCTTTAGAGATCAGTGGAACATCCTATCTAATAAAGGCCTATGTCAAAGCGTAGTCTCATGGCTGAATCAAAAGATATGTCCGGCCATAGACAGCGGATAGAAGTACAGCTCAGATGGGGTGATTATGACTCTCATAAGGATGGAGAGTCATCTCCACTGTCATCGACCAGAACCGAGCTGTAGTCGGGACGCCCAATGTGGTGAGGAGCCAAATGAACTTCAAGGGGCAGTCACCGATGTTAAGAGGAATATTAGCAGTCTTCTCACCTGAAACCAGTTCGCCGATTATATCGGTCGAACGATTCGAGATTGACATGATCGAGGTCCTCGATCCAGGTCGGCAAATTAGTCTGGTTCTCTCACTATCATCAAATGAGGTTATCATAATTCTCCAATCACCGGGATCGTAAATTTTCAGTTGAGGAATAAAGAGGACAATTGGAAAAAGATCAAAAGCAACTATCATGGCCGGGATTATTGCTAGAGCAGTTAGAATAGGAAATGTGAGAAGGAAAGAGGAGAAAATCAAATGCGGAGGGGTTTCCCATTGAAGGTATATATATAGGGAAAGTCTGAGCATTTATTTTGAGTAGAAAACGAAGCGGATGCCTCGGAAATCGAAGGAATAAATGCTTTGACTGAATCGGACCGGATAAAGGAGAAGAACGGAGTAGGAGAGGTCGAAAGAGGGGAGCTCGGCATGAGAGATCGGAAACGGATCATGTTAGAAAGATCGGAAGGGAGGGGAGGTCGAAAAACAAGAGAATAAGACAACTTCCGCTAACTGTCGTCATAATTAGAGCCGAGGTAGTTAAAGCGTTACAGACGAAATCTCCACCACACGCCTCAGAATCGCCCACATTACTGACAGGTGCCAGAGTATGTCATGACAGTGCTGTACATCCCAATCTCCACCGTTGATCTTACTTGTAAGGACAAGTCCAGAGCCCTTGGATCAAAGAATAAGACGACAAGACCGGTGCTCTTTATTCTCAGCCTTCGGATCACCCTTGACAAGAAAATTCTAAACCGTCAGATTAGAAAGGAGAAAGGACAAATATGCAGAAAAGGATCTCGGTCGTTCGTTTTGATTCTCTTTAATTCCCAACCATCAGATCGTGTCTTTTAAAATCCAAACCTTCCATTTCCCTCAAAGGGAACCCTGACCCTTCATTGGGAGCGCACATTCCCTATAAATACCTGCATGAAAACTATTGATGGAGAGGAGGAAGAAAAAGGGTGGTGATTATAATGGAAAGGCCCTAAAAATTGATTCAGTCTTGGTACTCTGCTATTTTTAAGCTAGAAAGACTTTAGAAACCAGTTTTCTAAAGTATTTTCTTTGAAGAAGTGTTGGACACTGGAACTCTTGATTTTCAGTTTGTTCATTGCTCTGCGATACCCTTTCTTAAGTTTCAGTTTTGCTTTCACCACCTTTATATCCACTTTTATTTTCTGAAACTCAATCTCATTCATTATCATTCCGGTTTGATTACATGCTAACTAGGCATTCGTCATTTCAAGGAAAGCATTAGTCTCCAGACTATTAGCCCAAAACTCTGCAGCATTTGTGACTCCATAGTTCAATAGGTTCAACTTCCTACAAGTGAGTGTCTGAACCGTTGCCTCATCCAGTGTTTGCTTTTATTTTCTTTTTACGCTTGTAATTTTCGTTAAAGTTTGTTTTATGTTAGAAGGTCCCATGTGGGTGGTTAGTCTCAAGTTTATCTTTGATATCAGTTCATGTTATTTATTTGTTCTTGGACTTTTATTATTATCTCTTAATGTAGGTGTTCTGTTTACGGGTAACGTACAGGTAGTTTGATAAAATGTTGGTAACAGTGTCTTAACATAAGAGTTTTTTTTTTTTAAATAAACGTTCGGATAATAAATTAGAGAGTTATGAAGTCGAACCACTAGACTAGCTTGAGAATATGACTGGGTAAAGGTGGGGGAGGTCGGAGTAAAATTGAGTTTCGGAATAGCAAATGAAATGGAGCAAATGTTGCCTGCCAAAAGGTATTGGTAAGGCGATCACATAGGAGGTCGATAAAATTCAGTCTGGTATCCCCTATCTAGTCACTAGGTACGAATGAGTTAAAAGAAGCCTTATTCAGGTCCCCGGCATCTTTGAATGCCAGAACCCTTAGTCTTAGACTCTTATGATGTGTAGATGTAATCAGATTTCAAGAGGTCAGAAAAGTCCTTATCCAACTCCCATTCAAGTAAAAGAGATCGGAGGAGAGTTCTTATCCGATTCTCAGCCAAAATTTTAATAAATATTTAAAAGAGATCGAAGGAGAGTTCTTATCCAATTCTCAATAAAAAAAAAACTTTAATAAATATTCAAAAGAGATCGGAGGAGAGTTCTTATCCGATTCTCAACCAAAATTTTAATAAATACTTAAAAGAGATCAGAGGAGAGTTCTTATCTGATTCTCAATCCAAAAACTTTAATAAGTATCTAAAAGAGATCGGAGGAGAGTCCTTATCTGATTCTCAATAAAAAATTCTCATAAATATCTAAAAGAGATCGGAGGGGAGTTCTTATCTGATCTCCAATCAAAATTTTAATCTAAAAAGAGATTGGAGGAGAGTTCTCATTCGATTCTCAAATCGAATTTTAACAAATATGCAAAATAACCCCTTAAACAAAACTGATATGCAACAGCAACTCACTAAGGGTCGTCTCATTTATTTATGTATCTGGGCAACCCGAATTAGTGAAAAATCAAATATTCCCTTTTACCAAAAAGATTAACATCTTCGTTCGAACCTCCTAACTATCAATTTTAATTTATAAAGAGCTTAAAGTTAAATCTGCTCACCCTCATTGAGGGACGAGGTGAGGTGCCTAACACCTTCCCCACCCGTTTACGGACCCCGAACCTAGAATCTCTATTTTTGAAGTGGTTTTATTTTAATTTATTTTCACAAATGGTTTTCTTTAATTTCCCTCAAAATTAAAGTGGCGACTCCTCACTCTTTCCCACTTCGGTGAGTGTTCGTCCAGGAGACCGCAAAACCCCTTGCAACAATAAAAAATGAGGACGAGCCATGTGTATATAAGAAGGTTAGTGATAGTGCTATCACTTTCCTTGTCTTATATGTGGATGATATACTATTGATGGGTAATGACACAGGTATGTTGACAACTGTAAAGGTATGGTTGTCAAATACATTCTCCATGAAAGACTTAGGGGAGGCAACCTATATTCTTGGGATTCGCATCTATAGAGATAGAGCGAAAAAAATAATTGGTTTATCCTAAAGTCTATACTTGGAAAAGGTATTAAAGAGGTTTAACATGCTTGATTCCAAGAGAGGATTGTTACTAATGAAACATGATATCCATCTTTCTAAAGAGATGTCTCTAAAGACACCTGAAGAAAGAGATAAAAATGGCTAGGATTCCATATGCTTCAATTATTGGAAGTTTAATGTATGCAATGTTGTGTGCCAGGCCGGATATCGCATATGCTGTTAGTTTGACTAGCAGATATCAATCCAATCTAGGTTTGGAACACTGGATAGCTGTTAAGAATATCCTTAAGTACTTGAGAAGAACAAAGGATTTATTCTTGATCTATAGAGGTGGAGACTTGCAATTGGATGGTTATACTGATTATGTTTTCCAATCAGATATCAATGATATAAAGTTTACCTCTGGATATGTGTTCATTTGTAATAGAGGTGGAATCAGTTGAAAGAGATCCAAATAGAGCACGACTACAAATTCCACTACCGAGGCTGAGTATATTGCTGCAAAGGAAGCTGTTTGGATAAAGAAGTTCATGACAGAACTTGCAGTCGTTGCTTCCATTGAGTCAACAGTTCCATTCCATTGTGACAACAATAGAGCAGTCATACAGGCTAAGGAACCAAGGTCTCACAAAAAATCCGAACACATAGAAAGGCGCTACCACATTATCAGAGAAATAGTTGGGCGAGGCAATGTAGCCATGCAGAAAATAGCATCAGCTAAAAATCCAGCTGATCCATTCTCTAAGCCTATGTCACAGACTCAGCTAGACCGACATCTTGAGAAGATTGGTCTAAGATATTGTAATGAATAGCTCTAGTGCTAGTGGGAGATTGTTAGTAGTATGCCCTAGAGCATATCATTTAGTATGTATCTTGTACATATTTTTTTTAATAAAAGGCATTTTCACTTTTTCGTTTACATAATATATTTATGTGTAATAGAAAAGGTCCATTGATATTTTGTTAGAAATTCTATTCTTAAGTTGTTAAGAATATGAGTGACAGTATTTCTCGTACAAAGTATCATAAATAGGTTCACAATCGAGGATACTTCATAATAAGGACATGACTTATCCAGAAAGATTGTATTCATGTTTGTTTCCAAGTTATTTATATGAGATATAGATAAGATGGAATGGTGAGTCTCATGCCATATAACAAACATGATAGGCACTTATACATGATAAGTAGGCCGAACCAGTGACACTTATGACAAGCACATAGAGTTTACTCTTGCCAATGCATTGTCATAAATTATATCAGTGCATATAATCTTTAGACCTGAGATAGCACAATTATCTTGTATATAGGTGGTTTGAGTTTGATATTGCTTTCATACTTGTACTGTGTATGGGTATATGGGCATGTGTTGGCTCCTACTAGTTATATTTGGAGGTAGGTGTTGATCAAGATGGAATCTGTTCCTCTAAGTAAATAGAGAAAAAATCCTATGTTCATTTAATTGTTCTTGATGTTTCAAGTTTCTAGCCAGGACAGATAGATTTATTCAGAAAGAGTTTCTAATGAGAAAATCTTTTTAATCAAGAACTAGAATTAAAAGAGAACATAATATTCATAGCAAATGGAGTTTGATATAAACCATGACTCCAGCTTGAGTTAGGATTCTGTAACAGAGAGATTCTAATGTATGGTAACATATAATTATTGGTTCATTTAAGGTAAACCTTATTACTGATTGGGTGGTCATGGCATGCTATGCTAGTTATTAACCATGATTTATGAGGTGCATTAAATGATTTAGAGAAATCATTTATGGTAAGAAAGAGTTCTGATGATATTAAGAGTTGATATCATGTCTCATTGCCAATTAGTGATGAGCCTAGTAAGTCACACACATACACAAGTTATCACCTAACTAAATATGATTTAATTAATTAATTGAAGAGTTTAATTGATTAATTAAATAGGTTTGGTTTGCAATTAGATTGCAAAGTCCCTAGTATGACTTGAAACCAAATCTAGATTATTAGATGTATAGTATAAGTTAAATTTATATTTAAAGTGTTTAAATATGAATTTAATTAATGAGAAATTAATTAATAGAGATTAATTAATTAATTTATATTTGATATAAATTGATTAGAAGAAGAGAAATAATTATTTTGGGTTGAGAACTCAAAATTAAGACATATGGGCATTTTGGTCATTTCGTAGGGTGACATGTGGCACCATGAGATGGTGACACATGGCATTATATATAAGGTTGCCAAATGTCATTTAATCATTTAAGATGATTAAAATTAAGATTAAATATAGGTTTGACACTTGGCACAATGTGATTGGGTCAATTAAACCTAGAACCAATCAGAGGGTGATATGTGGCAAGGGTTTAATGTGTTGACCTAGCTATATAAGTGTTTTTATGAAAAGAAAACAAAACAACCAGTAGCTGCTCCTCTTTGTGCCACCACCCAAAGGCTCCTCTCCCTCTCTTCTTCTTCATCTCTCACCAATTCCAAGAAATTAGTGAACAATCTCTTGAATTAAAAATACTAGAAATTGTTTCTAGTATCCTGTTTACATCTTTAATCTCTTAAAAGGCAAAACTTGATTTTCTAATTAATAGAAAAAGCTTTAAAAGCTGTTCAAGGGCTGTCATAGGTGTTCTTGGTGTGGACAAGCTAGAGGGACAACATTTGGTGTTCTGAAGACGCATCCGAAAGGCATAAATACACTGCAGTGCATCAAGAGGTTAGTGTATTTGTTCTTAATCTAATCTAGGGTTCTAAAATTAATCTGATTAATTTTAAAATCTTAAATGGAAAATATAGATCCAAAAACATATTAAAAGTGTTTTAATATATTGTTTATCATTAAAATCAAATAGATAAAAATAAATCTTGCATGATACATGTGACCCTAGGTGAAAATTTTTTATTTCAATTGTATAAACTTGTGTTTTTCATACTTCCGCTCTTTCAAGTCTAGGCATACATGGGCAATTTAACATCTTTAGTTATTCCATGTTCTTAATATCTCATCATATGTATCATTCCAATCATAGTGAAAACATAAGTCCCAATCACTTATTCATATGGTATATATGTTCATCAAACCATTTGTGTTAAATATAAATCACAATTCAAGTAATTTTGTGAATGTTCCAAGAATTTCAAAATTGGTACTTTAATTTTCCTCATATATTTGGCCAAGATGCAGAATCAATTTGACCATACTTTCTTCATAAAAGTTGTAGGTTTATGTCTTATGTTTAATTTGGCTTTGGAATCACTCAATTTTCATTTTTGTAGCTTGAGTTATAGCCATTTTCCCAAAACTGGTCCAATGACCAATTCTAAGTTTAGGTTAATCCAGAACAGGGTAAGTTTCTGGAACTAGATTGTCAAGCCATTTTGGACAGGTTACAGTCATAATTTGACTTCATGTTCTTCATATGAATTGTTCCCCTATGTCTCAGAGTTACACAAGTTCAAGAATCAGTCAATTTAAAGTTTTGTAGAGTGAGTTATGGCTAATTGATTAACCATTACTCACAAATACAATTTCCTGTAATTTCCAGGTTTCCAGGTTTTCAATTCAGTTTTACACTCAACAATCAAGTGTCTTACACCCATAATTTGGGTATGGACTCTAAACCAAAGTTGTAAGCCTATGTCTTAGGTTTCCAGATGAATTTGAATAATCTCATTTGGATTTATATAATGAAAGTTATGCCCTAATTACTACACAGGAGTCACAGGGCATTTTGCTAGAATCGCAGGGAATTCCAGTTTTAGTGTTTGGAAATTGTCTTAGCAATTCAACCCATTTGCCCTAGGATTTTGGCCTAGGCTAAACTATAAAAGTTGTAGCTATGTGTCTTAGCTTTAATTTGGTTTAAGTTTCAAAGCAATTGGATTTATATAGTACATAATGATAGTCAATTGAGCACACTGGACTCAAGTTGTCTAGAATCTGCCTCAACACATAACTCCACTTTCCATCCATTATTTTGGCATCTCATTATCACATCATAACATCTTCACATCTAAGAGTTATAATATACACTTAATTGCATCAATTAGGGCACAAACAAGAAAAGCCTTAATCATACCAAACCCTAGCTATACTTCTTAAAACTTCAAAAACAGGAAGAATTCATAGCACTAACCTTGTTCTTTAAGCTCTCCTTAATCTCAATCGAGCTTCAATTCAACCAAAGTCTTCACTCCCTTTTTTGAACCCCCTTAGCCAAATTCCCTTCCTTCTAAACATCTAAATTCTTTTGGATTTCTTGAGTGCTTTCTTCAAATTAAGCTTTAACTTAGGGTTTGCTATTGATTTTCTAAAGAAATCATTGGTGGATATTAGGGTTGTCACACCCTACCCCTCAGTAAGGCATGACATGCTCCCATAGTATACCTAATGAATTACCAACTTCGTCTACTGATAACCCATTAAATACACTACAAGGGATTTTAAAACTTTTCTTACTTCTTTTTACAGTGGTGAGCACTATTTACAGGTGTTAAAAACTTTTTTGAACTGAAGTGAAACAGTTAGCATATTTGAATTATTAGTAATTTCTGTAAAAATTTTGGCAGAGTGCCATCTGTATTTTGAATAAAGCAGTTCTTCAAAAACCTGTAAAAATCACTTCAAATATATTTCTCAATCTCAAACTCCAACATTTAATCAACACAATATGTTTCTCAACTCAAAACCACAATAATTTTTCAATATTTCCAAAGGTTGAGATAAAAGAAATATAGTACAAAATTTTTCAAGCCAAAATAATTCACAATTTATTTTTACAACTTTAATGTACAATTTTAATTTATAACTGCTCAAAACCAAGAATGTCACACCTTACCTCTTTGTAAGGCATAACATGATCCCATAGAATACCTAATGAACTACCGAACTTCACCTACCGATAATTCATTAAGTACACTATAAGGGATTTTAAAACTATTTTCTTGCATTTTGGAAGTGGTGAGCATTTTGGTAGGAATTAAAATCATTTATTCAAAGCTTATAAGCTAGTAAAAATTTTTGTCCATTTTTATTTTTTCGCAAATTTTATAAAAATTGTGGCAGAGCGCCGTCTATATTTTGATAAAACAGTTCTTCAAATACCTAAGAAAAACACTTCCAATAATTTTCCACCACTCCCAACCTCCAATTAATCTCAAATCAACACAGTTCAAATTATTCCACAATTCAACCAAAAATTTATCAACTTAAAATATTTCATAATTCCATCCACAGTGCATATAATATGAAATTCACAAATACAAATATTAATTTACAAAAGGAAATCCAAAAGTAATATTATTACAATTTATTATACAACTGCTCAACTTTATATTGATACATAAAACATTACAATATTTACATTAAAATTAACTACAAGGGTATAAAATAATACCCATACAAAAAGATCAGTGTGGTCCTCAATTCAATAGCAGCTCACTCTGTTGCTTTCTCTTTGCTCTTATCTGCGACAGCAAAATAAGCTATCGCTGAGTATAAAAATAGTCAGTGGTGCACAATAAAAATTTTAAATATAATACATAAATCATTCATTAACAAAACACAATTTAAATATTTCTCAATCACATTTCACAAATTATCAAAACTCATAATAACACAATTTAGTCAAATAATTTAATAAATACAGTGTTGCCAAGTCATACACAACTTAAGCCATGACACAAAATTTCCGATCAATGCTGTGTTGTACACCACGACAAAGTAATCTACAACCCCACTAATCGAAATCAATGAGGGAGGTGGCTAGCTAGCTAATGAGTACTCATCCGATCTATAACCTCAACTGGTAAACAAGAGAGGGAGGAAAAATAATCGATCTCACCCCAAAAATGGAGGAGGAATAATAAGGCACTGTCATGCTAAGTGTGAATACAAAATCAATTCAAAATAATTTAATCAAATAATTTGTGAGAAATCTGATCAATTTCCAAAGTCATATTTGCGATCATAAAATGGCAACACAATACATAATTAATCACAGAAGTCAAATTTTCGAGAATAAAATATTTAAACAAGAATTATTGTGCACAGACCTGACGTGAGTCGCCTCTAGGCCTTGACTCAGTCCCTCAGACCTTCCAAGTCTTTTTTAGCTGAAACACACAGTTTCACAGTGTTTCAATACCATAACTTAGCATAAATCCAAAAATAAATTTAACTTCACTTTTACCTAGCTCAAATGTGTTAAACTCGACGTTCTTGAAATTTTTGTGTTTCAGGTTACTATTCACTACACTATTCAAGTCAAATTGTTGACTTTCTAAGGCTTAATAGGTATGGGAATCCTAACTTCATCCACATACCACATTTTGGTCATTAAATTTGTTGGTTTTGATTGTTTATTCAAATTCTAAGTCTTTTAGGCAAAATTGCAAATTTTCAGTTTTGGTGCCTTAGGTTGCACTATTCCATTGGTCATTTTACTGTTAGAATTTGGAAAAACTTTCTTCATAGAAAATGTTCCCTATTGTCTTAAGTTTATTCTCCTTTTTGAACCACTCCAATTGGAGTTTTGTAGCTCAAGTTATAGCCATTTGAACTATGGCTGCCGGATTGGACACAACCCAGTTTTCTGGGCAAATTTTGGTGCTAGCAGTTTTGGGTCACCAACTTGGGGTGGCCAAATGACTTGGTTAATAGCATAATTTGGGTTTATGTTCTTCATTAAAGTTTTATGTCTATATCTCATCTAAGCACTGGTAAAATTTCAGGTCATTTAGACCTTCCTAGCTCAAGTTATGACCAAATGAACAAACACTGTTCATTTGGTCAGTTTGTACAGGGCAGACTGTGATTTTTCAAGTTTAGTCAATTTTTTCACTAGGTTTTGGTAACTCTTTGGGCATGCTTCCTAAATGAAAATTGTGTCATTTAGTGTCTATTTTCATTCCCAATTGGTCTCATACCAATTAGACTTGTAAAATTTCATTTTTGGTCCCTCAAAGTTAACTTGGTCGTGCTGCCAGCAGCATGACCACACTCAATCCGAATTTGGCCTTAACTCCAACCATTCCTGGTCACAAATGACCACTTCTCACTTTACATTAGGTCAAAGACATCATTTACCTCTTCCTTAGATTTTTTATCTCTAAACCCTAAGTCCAAACCCTAACCACACTGAATTGTTGCATTTAGCTAATTTCAAAGTTTTTAACTATAATCATTCAACTAATGGAGGTCCATAAACTCATTCAAATCCATCAAACCATACAAATATACTCCCATACACCTGCTGGCCGAAATTCAGTTTGGTTCTCCACACATGTTTTTATTTCATTTCAAGTTTATTTCCAAGTAACTCAAAGTATAAACACAACTACTAAATCTCAAACTTTCAAATTGGTGTGCTTACCTCACTTGAATTTGAATTCTCTAATTTCTCTCCTCTTTTCTTCTTTCCTTGACGATTAATCTCCTTTTTAAGTGACTAGAACAAGTTTTTATGAAGCAATTATGGGAGAAGTTGAGGTTTAGTAAGGATTTCAAAGCTTGAGTGCAAGCTTTAATGGAGGAAAATTCATGGAGATGAGAGGGAGAGTGAGGCGGCACAAGGTGAGGAAGAAGACCAAATGATATTTTCTTTTTCTTTTTCCTTTTATTTCTTTTATGTAATTTGTCTTATGAAAGACCAAAAATTCAATTTAATTAATTATAGGATTTATGGCATCGTGCATGATGTCATGCATGATGTCATCTCCCTGTAACTTTTTCATTTTCTCTTTTTTTTTTCTTTTCTTTTTTTATTAGTTCTTTAATTTAATTCCCGACTCCGAAATTTTCTTTTCTCTGATTTTATTTGACAGTTAGATCAGGAGTCAGCTCTCGGGGTCAATTGACCAAATTGCCCCTCGCCGGTTCAACCCGGTTTGTAAATAATTTAATATTTCTTTTGGCTCCCTAACCTAATTATTTGACTGACTTAACAATTCTTTTTCATTATTTTCTCTTTTCCACTATATTCGTAATGGTCCTAAGGACCGCGGCGTCACATTTTACGGTTCGAAATTTGAGTTTAAAACGACTTCGCAGTCCTTCCCGAAAAGGTCACTCATCGCTGTGACTCTCGGTTCGTTTAACTTCTTATATTCTGTTTTTCTTATTTATACTTAACTAATTGGCAATTACTAATTATTTGTGTTTATAGCTTATCTAGTTATCTTAAGTGTGGTTCTAATTCTCTTAATTGTCTGGTCCGACTCCGGTCACCGGAATAGTGAAACATATCAGGCTACACAAATGGGGGTGTTACAAAGAACACTATATACATATAGTGATCATACATTATAATACAAAATGCAAAATATGGTATACTCAATATACCCGATGATCTCTCACTGAAGCACTAGCAGCCTAGTTAGCTACCCTATCAGTCTGTCTACCTGCGACAGCAATGAAAAGCTATCGCTGAATAAAATTTACTCAGTGGTGCACAATAACAATTTGAAATGCGATATATAAATCTTTTATTGACAATTCACAAATCAAATGATTCACAAATCCATTTCACAATTTACAAAGTTCACATAACATAAATTTGATCAAATAACTGAGTAACACAGTTTTGCCAATCAATAACACAATTTGATCAAATAACTGAACAATACAGTTTTGCTAATCAATAACACAATTTGATCAAATAACTGAATAACATAGTTTTACCCATCAATAACACAATTTGATCAAATAACTGAAGATTAGAGTTTTACCCATCAATAACACAATTTGATCAAATAACTGAAGAATACAGTGTTGCCAATCAATAACACAATTTGATCAAATGACTGAATAACACAGTTTTGCAAATCAATAACACAATTTGGGCCATGACACAATTTTTTCCACACATGCCATGTTGTACACCATGACAAGACACACTCATCCCAAAAATAGAAATCAATGAGGGAGGAAGCTAGCTAAATAATGAGTACTCATCCATACTCACCTCAGACTGACAAGTCAAAAAGGGAGGAATATAGTGTACCTATTAAAGCACTTGCAGGCGTTACGTATCGCCATCCCTGCACGCTCCTGGGTTTACGCGTGAGAGTTCCCAGGAATCGTAGGCGTTATGTATCGCCATCCCTACTTTGCTCTGATACCACTAAACACAATTTATTTCAAAATTTTCATTTACAAAGTAGGCAACACAATAATTTCCAAATAATATTCCCAAAACCAAAACAATAAAAAATTATTCATAACTCATTTTTCCAAATAAATTTGCTAGTAAAAGCAGTGAATATAAAATTATTGTGCACGGACACAATTTAAAACTATAATGTCCAATTAAATTTTTAAGTAGAAAATGAGAAGTCAAAATTATTGTGCACAAATACAATTTAAAACAATAACATACAAATAATCATAATTTATTTCAATTGAAAAATTCAAAAGAAATAACTATTGTGCACAAACACAATTTAAAACAATAACATACAAATAATCATAGTTTATTTCAATTGAAAAATTCAAAAGAAATAACTATTGTGCACAAACACAATTTAAAACAATAACATACAATAATCATAATTTATTTCAATTGAAAAATTCAAAAGAAATAACTATTGTGCACAAACCTCTGATAACTGTCTCTTGCCTCTGACTCAGTGTTTCCTTCCTTTTCCTTGAGTTTTTGCTAACTGAGAAACACAATTTGAAGTGTTTCAGTACTCATTTAAACTGTCTCTAAGAATAAGGTTCAATAATTAATTTATCGAATTCTATTATTTCCTTAGTCAACCTAAGATGACGACCCTCGATGCAGTCTAGGTGAATTAGGTTTCAATGTTACTAATATGTCACATTTTATAGCCTTTTAGTGTTGGTACATGTTACCCAATTCATTTCCATGTATAGTGCACTTTAGTGCAATTTGTCGGATTCCGGTATACTAATTTGACCTAAACGGATAACCTAGTTCCCTAGGTTTTCGGGTTTTGGTCAAAACTACAAACTTGTAGATCTATGTCTTATTGCACGCAGGGCAAAATTTCAGGTCATTCTGAGTTTACTAGTCCAAGTTATGGTCATTTTACTATTGCTGGTCAAAGTGCATCAAAATTAGTCACTTTAGGTCATTTTAGGTCATTTTAGGTTCGGCCAGTTTTTGGATCCAAATTTGTGCAAGCTATTTGACTTGCTTATGGTCATTTATGAGCTTTATTGCCTTCATAAGACTTATAGATATATGTCTCAACTATTCATGGTAAAAATTTTAGGTCAATTGGACCTTTTTTGAGTGAGTTATGGCTAAAACACTAACTGCTGCCCAAATGGTCAATTTTCAGGCCTTAAATGCACTAATCTGGATTTGGTCATTTTTCAAGTTACCTTCCAAGCAGAATTTTGATAAGCTTCCTTGATGAAAGTTGGCACTTTTTGTGCCTAGTTTCACCTCCAATTGGTCTCATACCAATTGGAGCCACACACTTAAGGTTCTAGGCCAAATTACACACTGCCCTATTGCACATTGTCCATCACTCAATCAAAGGACACATTTAACATTACCAAGTTACATATTCATGCCATTTCTGTTTTGTATCATAACCTAAACACATTTCACAACACATTTTTGGTCACTTTGGCAGCTTATAACCACACTCAATATGCACCTTATAGTACATAATTTACCAAGTCTAATTTACACACAATTTAACTACATAATATGGCTCATTTACATGTCCACATTCAAACCCTTATACACATACACAAGCTGCCACAACAAGTACCATAATTCAACCATACAACTACATAAACCAAACTATGAAATAACATTTTTTTGGTTCATAATTCAAGCTGCTGATTTGTACCTGACTTTGAATAAAGTTCCGATCTTCCAAATTCAAGTATACATTCACATATACTTAGTATACATCACCCAATTTATTCCTACACATATAAACACTTAATCAATCCTTTAATCTACCATTTACAAGCAAGAATAAACTTCCCTTAAGTAGTTTCCATGGCTGCCAAAAATAAACATCTCCCTTAATACATCAATCTCCAAAAATCTCTCCACAATTCAAGTACCCATAACATCCTCACAAACTTTAATGAAGCAATAATAAAAAACACATACTTACCACTTTGGAAACTCTTCAAAACCTCTCCAAAACTTGGTCTTCTTGTTGCCCATCTACTGCCCAAGGTGTATGGACAACTTTTAATGAAGGGAAGTACCAAGAAATAAGCTTGGATCAAGCTTGCATGGAGCTTTCAAGTGGACGGCAATGGTGGATTCCCTCAAGACACTTTTGGCTGGTTCTTTGGGAGCTTGAGGAAGAAGATGAAATCTGTCCAAAATGATTAGTAAGTGGTCCACTTTTATGAGTGAGTGGAGCACTAAGTTATGTTTAATGTTTATTTGTTCAAAAGTTTCATTTTCCCACATTTAACTCCCTATTTTTGCTATTTACATTAGGTATCACTAATTTAATTTTTCATGACATTTTCCAAGTGTAATATCATTTATTTTTAATGGATATTTAGGTCAAAAGAAAACTCGGGGTGTCAAATGACTACAATGCCCCTGTTCAGGTTACATTCCCGATTTTTCAATAAAACCGGGTTTTGTACGTTTTTCGATTTCTCACCTTCCTTTGTACTAATTAATTAATTTTTCTTTGATATTTATAATAGTATTTACACTTCAATAGACATTTATTTAAGTCCTAAAAATATTTTTCAGGGTTCCCCACGGACCAGAGCTAGTCAACGGTCCACGTCACGACTTCCCGTTGCGGTCACCCATCGCTAGGGTTCTCGGCTCGTTTAACTTGGTTACATTTCATTGCTATTATTTTTTCCTTGCTTTTCTTGTATTTTCTTTTCTTGTATTTCATTATTTTATGTCTCCTCACCAATATCTAAGTGTAGTTCTAGGCATCCTAGCTGTCCGGACAATACTGGTCACTGGAACAGTAGAACGCACTACCGAACTTAGGGGTGTTACAAGGATTTTTAAGCTTGGTAAGGTGTTTTAATAGAGGATTTTGAGAGAGAAGAGAGAGAGAGAGAGAGAGAGAGAGAGAGAGAGAGAGAGAGAGAGAGAGAGAGAGAGAGCAAGGGTGACAGGAATAAGAAGAAGAAGACGGCTGAATTTTTAGCTCAATTATTGGTATTTGTATTAATTAAATACATAATGGCAATTTTGTAAATATGAGGAATGGCAATTTTGTAATTAACTTGAAATTCCAAATCATTAGGTTTTGACTTTTTCAATAATTATGCTTAATTTTCGTAATCTTAATTAATTAAATTAATCTTACTTCATTAATTTAATAACTCATTTTTTTTATCAATATTGGACCTTTAAATTTAATTAACCAAATTTTGCTCTTATCGGATTTACGTCATTCTTTTCCATAATACCCGATAAGTCCTTATTTGTGCTTATTTCTTTTCATTTCTTTACCTTATTAATTCATAGAAATTTCCTCAATGGAGTCTTCATTAAGGGTCTTACAGAGTTCTACATGAATTTAGAGTAGCACTGAACTCACTGTCCTTTCCCAGTGAGGTCACCCAACACCGAGGCTCTTGCTCATTTATCCAATTTGTACTCCGCTTCTTTTATTTTTCTTCAACCTTAATTAATATTTATTTAATTTAATTATGACTTTTTACTGTAGTTTAAGTGCGGTTCCATATATTCTAAATGCCCGAACAGACCTTAGTCACCAGAATAGTGGAATGTATGGAACTGCTTATAGTGAGGATGCTATAATTCTTCCCCTCTAAATAGATATTTCATCCGCGAAATTTACCTGGTATGAACAGTTGAGGATACTGCTACCTCATCGTTTCTTCGCTTTCCCAAGTAGCTTCCTTAGTGTTATGGTGTCTTCAGAGCACCTTCACCAATGGAATCTACTTGTTCCTCAATTGCTTAATCTCTCGATCTAGGATTCTTACTGTGTAACACCCCGAACCTCCGAGCTCTGAATAGTACCATTTTTGGTCTGTGACTAGTTTTATTCAAAGTCACCTTGAGGATAAAAAATAAAGGGAACATTAATTGAGATAGACACAATAAAAATTTCATTAAACCAAAGACCTAAGGACTCATCGGGGATTATGAAAAAGATGGATTATAACCCAATGAGGGGCATTTTGGTCAATTCACTTTGTAACACCTCTATATGCATAGCTATGTGTAATGCACTATTCCGGTGACCGGTGTTGGTTCGGATAATTAAGAGAATTAGAATCATGCTTAAGACACCTAGAAAAGCCCTGAATGAAAATAAATAGTGAGTACCAGATAATGAAGTATGAATAAGAAAAATAAAGCATAAAATGTTAAATGAGCCGGGGGTCACAACGATGGGTGACCTTACCGGAAAGTGACTGTGAGGTCAGTTCTAACCCTAATTTTGAATGGGAAATTGTGACACTGCGGTGCTAAGGACTATGGCGAAGCTAGTGGAAAAGAGAAAATTACAGAAAAGAGTTGATAAGTAGATTAAATAATTAGGTCAGGGTTCTAGAAGAAACACTAGATTATGTGTAAACCGGATCAGACCGGTGATAGGCAAATTAGTCAATTCACCTTTAGAGGTGACTCACGACCTAATTGTCCAACAAAATTGGAGAAATGGAAAATTCAGAATATAGAATTAAATTAAAGAAGCATGGAAAAATAAAGGAAAAAGGAAAAGAAAAAGAAAATTGAATTTTTACATCACTTTAGTGACATCATGCCATGATGTAATAAAAGAAGTATTAGATTATTTAACATTTTGACTAAGTCAAATACAAGATATTTACACATAAAAAAAAAAGAAAAAAAAAAAGGTTAGAGTTGTCTTCCTCACACCATTTGGCCGAACTCCCTCACTCGTCCCATCTCCATTTATATCCTCCATTAAAGCTTGATTTCAAGCTTTTTAAACCCATAAGTTAACCCTAAATTTCCCAAATTCTCCACATAAACCTTACTTTGACAACTAGAAAAGAAGATTGGTCAAGAAATTTTGAAAGAAAGTGAAGAGAATGGGGGAATTGAAATACAAAGAAAAGGTTAGTGCTTGTTTCCTTCAATTCCTCTTTAAAATTTGTTTATGTAGTTGAAATAAACTTAGAATTGATGAAAAAGAAATGAAATTAATCATTCCTTCTACCCTTGGGTGAAATTCGGCCAACCTATATCGATTAGGGTTTGAGTGGAATATATGAATTAAAAAGGATAATTGAGTTAAATTAAGTGTGTAGATGTTGAATATGCACTTTAAATTCACTAATTGAATGAAATACATAAATTAGGGTTCTTGAGTCCATGAAATTTGGGGAAAAATTGAAGAAAATAGTAAATTGATGCAATTGACCCTAATTGAGGTTAGAAATGGTCAATTGTGAACAACTGAGATGTGTTGGAGTGATTAGAAGTGCAAAGCAATTCAGATTGGAGAAGGGTCAAATTTAGGCAGTATGACCTAGGTCCATTTCAGGGACCAAAATTATAATTTTGCCAACCCAATTGGTATGAGACCAATTGAATATGAAAGTAGACACATAATGACACAACTTTTGTGTAGAAATGATGCCTAGTAAATGACATTAAGATAGTGAACAATTAGGTCAAATCTGGATAATGTGCACTATCACTGTACTAAAATGACTAAATAAACAGTGTTTGTTCATTTGACCATAACTTGGTGTAGGAAGGTCCAAATGACCTGAGTTTTATACCAATGGAAAGTTGAGACATAGCACTACAACATTTATGAAGAACACAAATCTAAATTCTGACCATAACCCATCCAAAAATTAATCTACATTCAACATACTAAAACTGTCAGAACTAAGAAAGTGCCCAGAATTTTGGGTTTGAACTAATCCAGTCAGCCTTAGAAAAATAGGCATATCTTGGGCTACAAAACTCCAAATGGAGTGATTCAAAAAGAGAATTATAGTTAAGACAACAAGGAACAATTTTAGTGAAGAACACTTAGCCAAATTCCTATAGAAACCAGACCAATGGAGCAGTGTAAAATAGGAGACCAAAACTGAAAAATTGTAATTTCTCTTAGGAGACTTACAAATTGAAATGGCAACTAAGGCTAACAAATTAGGCATCCAAAATGTGGTATGTGGGTATAATTGGAATTCACATACCTATTAAATATGAGAAAGTCAATACTTTGACTTGAATAGTTCCATGAATATTGACCCTAAAATGCAAAGTCTAAAACATGTAACACCTTACCCCTCCATAAGGCATAACATGATCCCGTAGTATACATAATGAATTACCGAACTTCGCCTATCGATAACTCATTAAATACACTACAAGGGATTTTAAAACAATTTTGTCTTCTTTTGCAGGTGGTGAGTACTTTTAACAGGTATTAAAAACTTTTAAGTTCATTTTAAAAACTAGGTAAAAATTTTGGCCCTTTTTATTTTTCCATAAATTTTATAAAAATTTCGGCAGAGAACCATCTATAATTAAGAAAAACCAAAAATTTAAAACCTGTAAAAAGCACTTCTAATAAATCACTTCACAAATCCCAACCTCCAATGCAACTCAAATCCACATAATCAACACAATTAAAGGAGCCACTCCAAGTTCTATAACAAACTTCTTTATCCAAATAGCTTTTTTAGTAGCATCAAATGCAGCAATATACTCAGCCTCTATATTGAAATCTATGGTTGTTGTTTGCTTGGAACTTTTTCAGCTGACTGCATTTCCATTACAAACAAACACAAAACCTGAGATAGACTTTCTATCTGTAACACCCTCACTGTAGCAATTCTATACATTCTACTGTTCCGATCACCGGTGTTGGTCCGGACAGCTAGAACGTCCAGAAAAATAATTAGACTAGAGTGAGGAGTAATAAATAACTCAAATATTAATAAGAAAAATTTAGAAAAAATTTTAGAAATAAAATACAACTAAGTTAAATGAGCCGGTGCCCTAGCGATGGGTAACCTAGTGGGAAGTTGCGGTTCTCGCAACTAGGAGCCCTAGACCCGGGGAAAAATTCATAAAATAATTTTTGAGACTCCAGAGAAGGGTCATTGAGGTTTCTATGGCATTAGAATGCCAAGGAAATACTTAGAAAAAATTTTCAATCGGTACAGACAATTTTTGGCTCAATAAGCCAAACGGAGGCCATTTTGGTCATTTCGTCTTCAGAGATGATTTTTGGCCGACTTGTCCAGTTAAGTAAATAATTATTATGACATAAAATATGAATAAATATTGCTACAAATTAAATTGAAATTGAGTAGAAAAAAAAAGAAAATAAATTAAATAAGAAATTATGACATCACATGATGTCATTAGTGTGCCTCCACCCAATCACATGGTGACACATGGCTATAACTCACTTAAAATGAGTTAAATGGGCAGAAATGAAAGAAAGAAATCAGTTTTCCTTTTACTTTCTTCTTCCATCCGTAGCTCTCCTAACCCTTACCACCATTAAAGCTTATCCAAGCTTTATAACCCACCCAAATCTCACTTGAAACCCTAAGTCCACTTCAACAAAATTTGTCTCTACATCTTGAGCAAGTGTTTGGCAGCCAAGAAAGTTAAAGAAAGTGAAGGAAAAATCTAAGTTGGGTCAAGAAAAAATTCTGCTCCATTCAAGGTTAGTGCCCTAAACAATTTCTTTCTTTATTTAATCTTGTAAGCATGCTAAATCAAGTAGAAAATTGTGTGAAATTAAAAGAAAAACTTGAGTAAATGAAATCTCTAAATTTGGCAGCCAGGAGAAAGTTTAAGGATTGTTGGTTTTTGATGAAATTAAGTGGCTTAATTATGTTATTGATGAGTATAGATGATGGAAAAAGTGATTTGGTATGAGTTTGGTGTGTGTATGCCATGAATTGGAAATTTGAGTTAGGGTTTGAGCATGAAATTGAGACTTTGATCATGTAATGATGAAAGTGAGTTTTAATGGTAAATTAGTGACCATTTGGTTATTGGTAAACAAGAAATGAAATGTGTTTAGTGATGGGATTTAGGTTTAGTGTGGCTGCCCTAGGTGACCTGCAGAATTGGACATGAGTCCAGCAGGTTTGGGCAGTCATAACTTGAATTGTAGAGGTTAAATTGGTATTTGGCCAATTGTACATGAAACTAGACACATAATGGCACAACTTTTGTGGAGAAACCATGCCCAGAAAACCAAACTAAGTGGACCAAAAGTTTGCCCTAATCCGGGTGACCTGCAGTCTGCCTGGGCAAAATGACCAAATGAATAGTATTTAGTCATTTGGCCATAACTCAGTGTGGAAAGGTTCAATTGATCTGAAATTTTACCAAAAACAATCTGAGATATATACCAACAACTTTCATGAAGAACACAAATCCAAATTCTGACCATAACCTAGTCAAATTGCCAACCAAACTTAGGTCACCAAATCTGGCAGAACCAAATTGCCCAGAAAATCTGGGTACAGGTCACTCCGGCCAGTTATGGTAAAATGACCATAACTTGAGCTACAAAACTCCAAATGGAGTGATTCAAAAAAAGAAATTCAACTAGACAAAATAAGGAACAACTTTCACGTTGATCATTTTGCCAAATTCCCACTGTAAAATTGACCAATGGAACAGTAAACACAAGGCATGAAAACTGAAAATTCGGCCCAATTAACATTAAGCTTGGAAATGGTATTGGCAATCAATACCAACAAATTTTGAATGCAAAATGTGGTATCTTGGAGAACTTAGGTTCAATAAATTTATTATGCATTAAAAAGTCAACAATTTGAGTGAATAGTAATGTGAATAGTAATACAAAGACACAAAGTATAATAACTAAATTGGTAGAGGAAATTAAGGTATGAAATTTGGAATCCATGAAACATTCATGGATTATTTGAAATAGAAATAGTAATTCACCTAAATGGCTTAATGAATATTTAAGTTATATGAGTATATAGTTAAGATTCATTTCCATTACTAGTAGGTCTAATAAAACATAAGTAATATCACTTGAATATGAAATGACATTTACCTAGATGGATTTTTGAGTATAAATGGGATGAGGTTTGCATTAGGATTTATGTTTCCATTACAAATAAGATAATAACACCTTGTATGAGTTATGAATTCATATAAATATTGTAATGAATAAATGAATCACATGAAAATATGAATGGAACATTAGTTTTCTTTATAAGAGAAAGAAAAAATGTTTTGAGTACAATGGTATATGAACACCATTGTTGCGAATTGTGATCAATATGAATGAGGTAAGGAATGTATGAATATTATGATGAATGTATAAATTATGAAATTTATCATTAAATAATAAAGTCATAAAACACAATATATTAATATTTAATGATATTATGTGCCTTTGTATTGCCTAGACATGTGTATCATATTGGATAGTTTTGCATGCCAATAGGGTATTGTTTTAGCAGTACTGCGAAAGGCTTTATGTCCGTATTCATGGCTTTGTGCCCGTATTCATGGCTTTATACCCGCACTCATGGCTTAATGCCCGATTATGTGTTATCATGGCTTTTTAGCCATACTGATTGCATACGTGGTTGACATTTTGCGTCCCATGGTATGATGGCCCGAGGCACCACGGTGTCTAGTGTGACACCCCTTACCCGACTACAATGTAGCCGAGCAAGTTATGCCACTCAGTGTGCCGGAGCACTCTATTTTATCTTAATTCATTTTTATCATAGTTTTGAAAATAACTTGTGAAATATAATTTATTTAAGCCATTTATCGAAATTATAATTTATTTGAGGTTCTGAGAATTTTATAGAAAATCCGGCAGAATACCGGCTAAAAATGGAGAAAACAGTTCTTCGGAACCTGTGAAAAACACTTCCTATAATCATATTCAATCAATCCCAACTCCAATTATCAACAAAGTCTCAGAATAATTTCAGCAATTTCATTTATTTCTCAATCATTCATCTCATGGTACTCATGTGCAATTCACATTTTGTATCACATCAAGTTACAGCAATTTCTTAACGATTCCTCTATTTGTCTTTTCACATCATCATTAGACTCAAATCATAAATAAATTCTCACATGTGATTTATAATCACAAATTACAAGTACTTACATTAATACAAAATTATATTACATTTGTTTCAAATACACATGATAAAATAAGAGTTTAATTACCAAATTTGCAAAAATCTCAAAATACAAAATGGGACCTAGTGTCCTTCTAATGCACTGTGGAAGTTGAGGTGACATGGATACTATGCAGAACTGTGAATGGCCTTACCCAATCTGTGGTCTACCGGGCCCTCTGTCCAAATCTTCAGTACCTACGCGTTGCAAAAGCGATGCGCTAAGCATAAAGCTTAGTGGTGAAAATAATAAAATAGAAAGAAATAATATGCAAATAAAAATCATAATTTCTTAGCCATTGTGTTCATAAGAACTGAATAATTACTAACTTATTGTTTAGTCAAGGGCTAATCATGTTTTATGATATTAACTTCTTCATGCATTTCGTTAATTATTTTCTTCATGATTTTGAGCTTCTTTGTATTTTTGTAATCATTCCTGATTCTTAATTTTCGTATTTTCTTTAATAATCAGTTCAATCACAGTTATACTTTTCCATGCCCAAGTAACCTATCTTTGGGCCGGATGGATAACGGGTCGTTAACCGACACCGCGGTGCCTCAGGCCGTCATACCATGGGATGCAGAACGTCAACCACGTATGCAGTCAGTATGGCTAAAAAGCCATGATATCACATAATCGGCATAAAAGCCATGAATACGGGCATAAAAGCCATGAATACGGGCATAAAGCCTTTGCTTTCGCAGTACTGCTAAAACAATACCCTATTGGCATGCCAAACTATCCAAACCAATCACATTAGGCCTACTAGGGCATTTTGCATTTTTAAGTTTCACAATTTTTGAATTTCAAGTTTTCATGTCACTATTCATTTCATTAGTCAACTAAAATGTTGACTTTTGCATAAACAATAGGTACATTGGTTTTAGTACTCCCAACATACCACATGTTGTATTCAAAACTTGTTGGTTTTGGTCACTTTCTCAAAGTTTAGGTCATTTTGGCAAAATTGCCAATTTTTGGTTTTGGTGTCACTATTCACCTCATTGGTCAACAAAAATATTGACTTTTGGATAGAAAATAGGTGTATTGCTCTTAACACCTCAAACATATCACATTTTGTATTTTAAACTTGTTGGTATTGGTTGCCAATACCATTTTTAAGCTTAATGCTAATTGAGCAAAATTTTCGGTTTTCATGCTTCATGTTCCATTTGTTATTTTTACAGTGGGAATTTGAGGAAATGACAAACATGAAAGTTGTTCCTTATTTTGTCTAGTTGAATTTATTTTTTTGAATCACTCCATTTGGAGTTTTGTAGCTCAAGTTATGGCCAAAATAAGTTTACTGTTCACGTGCACTGTTCATGCTGAGATTTTGGGTCTGGCAGATTTTTGGTCCAACTTTGGTCAGTAATTTGATCAAGTTAAGTTCATAATTTGGTCTAACTTTCTTCATATGAAATGTTCTACTATGCCTTAGGTTTCCATCGGTTCAAGAATCGACTAAATCCGAGTTTTCTAGAGAGAGTTATAGTCCTCCAAACATTGCTGCTCAAATGAAAATTCTGGAAATCTCAGTACAGTAAACTTCACTTTGCTCAATGATTTGATTAGGTTCTGGTCATAATTTGGGGTAGGTTTCTTCATGAAAGTTGTTTGTCTATGTCTTAACTTGTTTCTGTAAAAATTTTAGGTCAATTGACCATATCTACAGTGAGTTATGGCCAAATGAACAGTTACTGTTCATTTGGTCATTTCTGCAGGGGCTGTTTGCAGGGTATCCGGATTGGGGCCAAGTTTTGGTCCTCTTGCTTTGGTCTTTTGGGCATGGTTTCTTCAGCAAAAATGTGACATTATAAGCCTAGTTTCATGTCCAATTGGCCAAACATCAATTGGACCTGCACAGCCCAATTTATGGCAGTGCAAGTGGACTGAATTTTCAGTCCCTCTGCTGCTGTCCTAGGGCAGCCTACCTCTTCACTTTGCAATCCTATTTTTCAGTCCAAATTGTGCTTAACTTACCTAAAATGGTCACTAATTGACCATTATAATGTTCTTTAATCAATTCAAATGCCAAGTCCAATTTTTCACTTCTCAAAACTCTAATTCCTATCTCCATTTCACCACATGCTTGAATTTACTAACTAATCCATTTTACTTATATTTATATACTTTAAACATAATCCCTAGTGCACCCCAAGTCCATTAAAGCACTAAATCTTGTTCCTCACTTAGGGGCAGCTGAAATCCATGGGCCACATACACTTAGTTTTTGTTCATTTAAGTCACAAGTTCTTACTCAATTCAAGTTGCTAATCATGAAAGTAAAAAAAATTTTGGGTATCTAATGCACTAACCTCAACTTGAAGAATCTCCAAGCTTGCCAACTTTAATTTCTCTTCTCCCTTTTGCTCCCAAACACCTTAGCAAGCTTCTAGAATAAATTTTTGTGTTGAGAACTTGAGGAAATATGGTGGGAGTTTAGGGCTTCATGAGCTTGCCAAGCTCATCAATGGAGGAAGGGGAACATGGGTTTCGGCTATTTTTTTGGAGAGGGATGGCTGCTCACGTTTTTCTTTTCCTTTAGTCCATTTTTAGTCTCTTTTATTGGTTAGTCAAATGATGGCTTAATTGTGATTGGTCATAATTTATAAATGACATCATCAAGATGTCATAAATGAGCTTTTCTTTGATTTTTCTTTTCTTTTCTTCACTACTCAATTTCAATTTAATTTCTAGTAATGTTTCTTCATATTTTATGTCATATTAATTATTTACTCAACTAGACAAGTCGGCCAAAAATCACCTCTGAAGGCGAAATGACCAAAATGCCCTCCGTTTGGCTTAACGGGTCAAAATTGTCTGTACCAATTGAAAAATTTTTCTAAATATTTTCTTGGCATTCTAATGCCATAGGAACCTCAATGACCCTTCTCTGGAGTCCCAAAAATTATATTATAATTTTTCCCCCGGGTCTAGGGCTCCTCGTTGCGAGAACCGCAACTTACCTCTGGTTACCCATCGCTTGGGCACCGGCTCTTTTGACTTAACTGTATTTTATTTCTAAAATTTTTACTAAATTTTTCTCATTAATATTTGAGTTAATTATGGTCCCTCACTTTGATTTGAATATTTTTTCGGACATTATAGTCATGGGACTGACCGATCACCGGAGCGATGAAGCGTGCGGAATTGCTACCGGGAGGATGTTACAACTCTTCCCCTCTTATTTAAATTTCATCCTCGAAATTTACCCAATGTAAATAGCCAAGGAGCTAATACCTCTTTATTTCTTCACCTTTCCATGTTATCCTACTTCACTTTCTCCTTAGTCTCAATCCTATCCTCAAACAGTTATGTACTCATCCTTTTTCATCTTAAATATAGTCTCCTTCTCATCTCCATTCGCTATCTCATTGTCTCTTCACTCTCTTATTCCATACCTTAACCTAAAATAAACAGGAAATACAGATCTGCAATAGTGTCACCTCGACTCTTATGAATGCAATGCATGATATGCAATCTATCTAGGTCCAGAAACGCCTAAACCGCGCTCTGTTATCAATAAATGTGACACCCCTTACCCGACTACAGTGTAGCCGAGCAAGTTATGCCACTCAGTGTGCCGGAGCACTCTATTTTATCTTAATTCATTTATATCATAGTTTTGAAAATAACTTGTGAAATATAATTTATTTAAGCCATTTATCGAAATTATAATTTATTTGAGGTTCCGAGAATTTTATAGAAAATCTGGCAGAATACCGGCTAAAAATGGAGAAAATAGTTCTTCGGAACCTGTGAAAAACACTTCCTATGATCATATTCAATCAATCCCAACTCCAATTATCAACAAAGTCTCAGAATAATTTCAGCAATTTCATTTATTTCTCAATCATTCATCTCATGGTACTCATATACAATTCACATTTTGTATCACATCAAGTTCTGACAATTTCTTAACGATTCCTCTATTTGTCTTTTCACATCATCATTAGACTCAAATCATAAATAAATTCTCACATGTGATTTATAATCACAAATTACAAGTACTTACATTAATACAAAATTATATTACATTTGTTTCAAATACACATGATAAAATAAGAGTTTAATTACCAAATTTGCAAAAATCTCAAAATACAAAATGGGACCTAGTGTCCTACCAATGCACTGTGGAAGTTGAGGTGACATGGACACTATGCAGAACTGTGAATGGCCTTACCCAATCTGTGGTCTACCAGGCCCTCTGTCCAAATCTTCAGTACCTACGCGTTGCAAAAGCGACGCGCTAAGCATAAAGCTTAGTGGTTCAAATAATAAAATAGAAAGAAATAATATGCAAATAAAAATCATAATTTCTTAGCCATTGTGTTCATAAGAACTGAATAATTACTAACTTATTGTTTAATCGAGGGCTAATCATGTTTTATGATTTTAACTTCTTCATGCATTTCGTTAATTATTTTCTTCATGATCTTGAGCTTCTTTGTATTTTTGTAATCATTCCTGATTCTTAATTTTCGTATTTTCTTTAATAATCAGTTCAATCACAGTTATACTTTTCCAAGCCCAAGTAACCTATACTGGACGACTGGACTGGATAACGGGTCGTTGGCACTGGACACCGCGGTGCCTCGGGCCATCATACCATGGGACGCAGAACGTCAACCACGTATGCAGTCAGTATGGCTAAAAAGCCATGATATCACATAATCGGCATAAAAGCCATGAATACGGGCATAAAAGCCATGAATACGGGCATAAAGCTATGAATACAGGCATAAAGCCTTTGCTTTCGCAGTACTGCTAAAACAATACCCTATTGGCATGCCAAACTATCCGAACCAATCACATTAGGCCTACTAGGGCATTTTGCATTTTTAAGTTTCACAATTTTTGAATTTAAAGTTTTCATGTCACTATTCATTTCATTAGTCAACTAAAATGTTGACTTTTGCATAAACAATAGGTACATTGGTTTTAGTACTCCCAACATACCACATGTTGTATTCAAAACTTGTTGGTTTTGGTCACTTTCTCAAAGTTTAGGTCATTTTGGCAAAATTGCCAATTTTTGGTTTTGGTGTCACTATTCACCTCATTGGTCAACAAAAATATTGACTTTTGGATAGAAAATAGGTGTATTGGTCTTAACACCTCAAACATACCACATTTTGTATTTTAAACTTGTTGGTATTGGTTGCCAATACCATTTTTAAGCTTAATGCTAATTGAGCAAAATTTTCGGTTTTCATGCTTCATCTTTACTGTTCCATTTGTTATTTTTACAGTGGGAATTTGAGGAAATGATAAACATGAAAGTTGTTCCTTATTTTTTCTAGTTGAATTTCTTTTTTTTAATCACTCCATTTGGAGTTTTGTAGCTCAAGTTATGGCCAAAATAAATTTACCGTTCACGCAATCGCTCATGCTGAGATTTTGGAGTCCGCAGATTTTTGGTCCAACTTTGGTCAGTAATTTGATCAAGTTAAGTTCATAATTTGGTCTAACTTTCTTCATATGAAATGTTCTACTATGCCTTAGGTTTCCATCGGTTCAAGAATCGCCTAAATCCGAGTTTTCTAGAGAGAGTTATAGTCCTCCAAACATTGCTACTCAAATGAAAATTCTGGAAATCTCAATCTGATAAACTTCACTTTGCTCAATGATTTGATTAGGTTCTGGTCATAATTTGGGGTAGGTTTCTTCATGAAAGTTGTTTGTCTATGTCTTAACTTGTTGCTGTAAACATTTCAGGTCAATTGACCATATCTACAGTGAGTTATGGCCAAATGAACAGTTACTGTTCATTTGGTCATTTTTGCAGGGGCTGTTTGCAGGGTATCCGGATTGGGGCCAAGTTTTGGTCCTCTTGCTTTGGTCTTTTGGGCATGGTTTCTTCAGAAAAAATGTGACATTATAAGCCTAGTTTCATGTCCAATTGGCCAAACATCAATTGGACCTGCACAGCCCAATTTATGGCAGTGCAAGTGGACTGAATTTTCATCCCTCTCTCTTGTCCTAGGCGACCTACCTCTTCACTTTGCAATCCTATTTTTCAGTCCAAATTGTGCTTAACTTACCTAAAATGGTCACTAATTGACCATTATAATGTTCTTTAATCAATTCAAATGCCAAGTCCAATTTTTCACTTCTCAAAACCCTAATTCCTATCTCCATTTCACCACATGCTTGAATTTACTAACTAATCCATTTTACTTATATTTATATACTTTAAACATAATCCCTAGTGCACCCCAAGTCCATTAAAGCACTAAATCTTGTTCCTCACTTAGGGGCAGCCGAAATCCATGGGCCACATACACTTAGTTTTTGTTCATTTAAGTCACAAGTTCTTACTCAATTCAAGTTGCTAATCATGAAAGTAAAAAAAATTTTGGGTATCTAATGCACTAACCTCAACTTGAAGAATCTCCAAGCTTGCCAACTTTAATTTCTCTTCTCCCTTTTGCTCCCAAACACCTTAGCAAGCTTCTAGAATAAATTTTTGTGTTGAGAACTTGAGGAAATATGGTGGGAGTTTAGGGCTTCATGAGCTTGCCAAGCTCATCAATGGAGGAAGGGGAACATGGGTTTCGGCTGCTTTTTGGGGAGGGATGGCTGCTCACGTTTTTCTTTTCCTTTAGTCCATTTTTAGTCTCTTTTATTGGTTAGTCAAATGATGGCTTAATTGTGATTGGTCATAATTTATAAATGACATCATCAAGATGTCATAAATGAGCTTTTCTTTGATTTTTCTTTTCTTTTCTTCACTACTCAATTTCAATTTAATTTCTAGTAATGTTTCTTCATATTTTATGTCATATTAATTATTTACTCAACTGGACAAGTCGGCCAAAAATCACCTCTGAAGGCGAAATGACCAAAATGCCCTCCGTTTGGCTTAACGGGTCAAAATTGTCTGTACCGATTGAAAAAATTTTCTAAATATTTTCTTGGCATTCTAATGCCATAGGAACCTCAATGACCCTTCTCTGGAGTCCCAAAAATTATATTATAATTTTTCCCCCAGGTCTAGGGCTCCTCGTTGCGAGAACCGCAACTTACCTCTGGTTACCCATCGCTTGGGCACCGGCTCTTTTGACTTAACTGTATTTTATTTCTAAAATTTTTACTAAATTTTTCTCATTAATATTTGAGTTAATTATGGTCCCTCACTTTGATTTGAATATTTTTCCGGACGTTATAGCTGTCCGGACCGACACCGGTCACCAGACGATGGGATCATGGAATTGCTACCGGGAGGATGTTACAACTCTTCCCCTCTTATTTAAATTTCGTCCTCGAAATTTACCCAATGTAAATAGCCAAGGAGCTAATACCTCTTTATTTCTTCACCTTTCCGTGTTATCCTACTTCGCTTTCTCCTTAGTCTCAATCCTATCCTCAAACAGTTATGTACTCATCCTTTTTCATCTCAAATATAGTCTCATTCTCATCTCCATTCGCTATCTCATTGTCTCTTCACTCTCTTATTCCATACCTTAACCTAAAATAAACAGGAAATACAGATCTGCAATAATGTCACCTCGACTCTTATGAATGCAATGCATGATATGCAATCTATCTAGGTCCAGAAACGCCTAAACCGCGCTCTGTTACCAATAAATGTGACACCCCTTACCCGACTACAGTGTAGCCGAGCAAGTTATGCCACTCAGTGTGCTGGAGCACTCTATTTTATCTTAATTCATTTATATCATAGTTTTGAAAATAACTTGTGAAATATAATTTATTTAAGCCATTTATCGAAATTATAATTTATTTGAGGTTCCGAGAATTTTATAGAAAATCCGGCAGAATACCGGCTAAAAATGGAGAAAACAGTTCTTCGAAACCTGTGAAAAACACTTCCTATGATCATATTCAATCAATCCCAACTCCAATTATCAACAAAGTCTCAGAATAATTTCAGCAATTTCATTTATTTCTCAATCATTCATCTCATGGTACTCATATACAATTCACATTTTGTATCACATCAAGTTCTGACAATTTCTTAACGATTCCTCTATTTGTCTTTTCACATCATCATTAGACTCAAATCATAAATAAATTCTCACATGTGATTTATAATCACAAATTACAAGTACTTACATTAATACAAAATTATATTACATTTGTTTCAAATACACATGATAAAATAAGAGTTTAATTACCAAATTTGCAAAAATCTCAAAATACAAAATGGGACCTAGTGTCCTACCAATGCACTGTGGAAGTTGAGGTGACATGGACACTATGCGATCGTGAATGGCCTTACCCAATCTGTGGTCTACCGGGCCCTCTGTCCAAATCTTCAGTACCTACGCGTTGCAAAAGCGACGAGCTAAGCATAAAGCTTAGTGGTGCAAATAATAAAATAGAAAGAAATAATATGCAAATAAAAATCATAATTTCTTAGCCATTGTGTTCATAAGAACTGAATAATTACTAACTTATTGTTTAGTCGAGGGCTAATCATATTTTATGATATTAACTTCTTCATGCATTTCGTTAATTATTTTCTTCATGATCTTGAGCTTCTTTGTATTTTTGTAATCATTCCTGATTCTTAATTTTCGTATTTTCTTTAATAATCAGTTCAATCACAGTTATACTTTTCCATGCCCAAGTAACCTGTACTGGACGACTGGACTAGATAACGGGTCGTTGGCACTGGACACTGCGTTGCCTTGGGCCGTCATACCATGGGACGCAGAACGTCAACCACGTATGCAGTCAGTATGGCTAAAAAGCCATGATATCACATAATCGGCATAAAAGCCATGAATACGGGCATAAAAGCCATGAATACGGGCATAAAGCCATGAATACAGGCATAAAGCCTTTGCTTTCGCAGTACTACTAAAACAATACCCTATTGGCATGCCAAACTATCCAAACCAATCACATTAGGCCTACTAGGGCATTTTGCATTTTTAAGTTTCACAATTTTTGAATTTCAAGTTTTCATGTCACTATTCATTTCATTAGTCAACTAAAATGTTGACTTTTGCATAAACAATAGGTACATTGGTTTTAGTACTCCCAACATACCACATGTTGTATTCAAAACTTGTTGGTTTTGATCACTTTCTCAAAGTTTAGGTCATTTTGGCAAAATTGCCAATTTTTGGTTTTGGTGTCACTATTCACCTCATTGGTCAACAAAAATATTGACTTTTGGATAGAAAATAGGTGTATTGGTCTTAACACCTCAAACATACCACATTTTGTATTTTAAACTTGTTGGTATTGGTTGCCAATACCATTTTTAAGCTTAATGCTAATTGAGCAAAATTTTCGGTTTTCATGCTTCATCTTTACTGTTCCATTTGTTATTTTTACAGTGGGAATTTGAGGAAATGATAAACATGAAAGTTGTTCCTTATTTTGTCTAGTTGAATTTCTTTTTTTGAATCACTCCATTTGGAGTTTTGTAGCTCAAGTTATGGCCAAAATAAGTTTACCGTTCACGCAATCGCTCATGCTGAGATTTTGGGTCTGGCAGATTTTTGGTCCAACTTTGGTCAGTAATTTGATCACGTTAAGTTCATAATTTGGTCTAACTTTCTTCATATAAAATGTTCTACTATGCCTTAGGTTTCCATCGGTTCAAGAATCGCCTAAATCCGAGTTTTCTAGAGAGAGTTATAGTCCTCCAAACATTGCTGCTCAAATGAAAATTCTGAAAATCTCAGTACAGTAAACTTCACTTTGCTCAATGATTTGATTAGGTTCTGGTCATAATTTGGGGTAGGTTTCTTCATGAAAGTTGTTTGTCTATGTCTTAACTTGTTTCTGTAAAAATTTTAGGTCAATTGACCATATCTACAGTGAGTTATGGCCAAATGAACAGTTACTGTTCATTTGGTCATTTCTGCAGGGGCTGTTTGCAGGGTATCCGGATTGGGGCCAAGTTTTGGTCCTCTTGCTTTGGTCTTTTGGGCATGGTTTCTTCAGCAAAAATGTGCCATTATAAGCCTAGTTTCATGTCCAATTGGCCAAACATCAATTGTACCTACACAGCCCAATTTATGGTAGTGCAAGTGGACTGAGTTTTCAGTCCCTCTGCTGCTGTCCTAGGGCAGCCTACCTCTTCACTTTGCAATCCTATTTTTCAGTCCAAATTGTGCTTAACTTACCTAAAATGGTCACTAATTGACCATTATAATGTTCTTTAATCAATTCAAATGCCAAGTCCAATTTTTCACTTCTCAAAACCCTAATTCCTATCTCCATTTCACCACATGCTTGAATTTACTAACTAATCCATTTTACTTATATTTATATACTTTAAACATAATCCCTAGTGCACCCCAAGTCCATTAAAGCACTAAATCTTGTTCCTCACTTAGGGGCAGCCGAAATCCATGGGCCACATACACTTAGTTTTTGTTCATTTAAGTCACAAGTTCTTACTCAATTCAAGTTGCTAATCATGAAAGTAAAAAAAATTTTGGGTATCTAATGCACTAACCTCAACTTGAAGAATCTCCAAGCTTGCCAACTTTAATTTCTCTTCTCCCTTTTGCTCCCAAACACCTTAGCAAGCTTCTAGAATAAATTTTTGTGTTGAGAACTTGAGGAAATATGGTGGGAGTTTAGGGCTTCATGAGCTTGCCAAGCTCATCAATGGAGGAAGGGAACATGGGTTTCATTTGTTTTTGGGGAGGGATGGCTGCTCACGTTTTTCTTTTCCTTTAGTCCATTTTTAGTCTCTTTTATTGGTTAGTCAAATGATGGCTTAATTGTGATTGGTCATAATTTATAAATGACATCATCAAGATGTCATAAATGAGCTTTTCTTTGATTTTTCTTTTCTTTTCTTCACTACTCAATTTCAATTTAATTTCTAGTAATGTTTCTTCATATTTTATGTCATATTAATTATTTATTCAACTGGAAAAGTCGGCCAAAAATCACCTCTGAAGGCGAAATCACCAAAATGCCCTCCGTTTGGCTTAACGGGTCAAAATTGTCTGTACCGATTGAAAAATTTTTCTAAATATTTTCTTGGCATTCTAATGCCTTAGGAACCTCAATGACCCTTCTCTGGAGTCCCAAAAATTATTTTATAATTTTTCCCCCGGGTCTAGGGCTCCTCGTTGCGAGAACCGCAACTTACCTCTAGTTACCCATCGCTTGGGCACCGGCTCTTTTGACTTAACTGTATTTTATTTCTAAAATTTTTACTAAATTTTTCTCATTAATATTTGAGTTAATTATGGTCCCTCACTTTGATTTGAATATTTTTCCGGACGTTCTAGCTGTCCGGACCGACACCGGTCACCGGAACAGTAGACTGTGCGGAATTGCTACCGGGAGGATGTTACATCCAGTGCCAACGACCCGTTATCCAGTTTAGTTAGCCTGTTATAGGTTACTTGGGCAGTAAAATTTATTGAAATAAGTTAAGAATATTAGTAATAAAAAAAATTAGAAATTAAATAAATGAATAAGATGACCTAAAATAAATTAGAATAATTATTTATTAGAAAGAATCGAAATAAATTGGACCGATATCAAAATTTACTTATTATGAAATAATCTGAGATAACCTAGAAAGTATTGAGAAAGTACTAAAAGATTAGCAAAGAAAATTATAACACACATAAATATTGCAAATATGACTTACATGATAATATAAACATATACTTATTATTTTTAGATCATTTTTCTTTGTATATTATTACTGTACATTGGCGAAATAAGCACTTCCAAAGAAGACTAAATTACGATAAAACATATTAAATTTTAAAATCGCATGTGAAGTATAAATAAATCTTAATTATTTAAATTATGTTTTATTTCTATCTTTATTTGTATATTATTTCCTTGTTATATTATTGCACCACTAAGCAGCAATGCTTAGTGCGATGGAATTGTTTCGTCGCGCAGGTACTGAAGTTAAAGCCCAGCAAATACTAAACAGAGATTTTGGAGTTCTGATCTGCAGAGCGTTCAAGGTTTTCACCTCCTCAGCAATGCATGTAGATAGGGCTCACATTAAGCATATCATGTATTTTGTGTATGTTATTTATTTCTTATATTGTAATATAAATTATCAAATTGTAATTAATTTGTATATCATGTAAATTAAGGATTTATTTAATTATTGCACATGATGTAAATTAATGCAAATTTGAGAATTTTGCTATAAGAATGGAGCATGAATGAATTTGTACAAATGAGTATAGATTTGAATTACATAATGATTTTTCAAATGATGATATGAGTATGGAAATGATTATGAAATTAAAATGTATGGATGAGATTTGAAACATGAGAAAACTATGAGAATAATTGATGAGATAATTATGATTAGCATGGATAAGATTTTATTTTGAAAATATTATTGAATTTCAAACAGGTGAATATTGAAATATGTCAAACGATAATAAAATAGGAGAAACTCTGCTAGTTTCTCCTTCGAAAAATAATTGATGTTAAATTAAACGAATTCAAAATTATTAAAAAAAATAAAGTAAGTAAGTTAGGGTGCTCCGGCACCGATTGTAGCACGCGTTGCTCGGTTACACTGTAGTCGAGTGAGGGGTGTTACACTATCATCCACATCTAATTGAAAATCAGAATCTTTAAATATATCTAGTTGTAAATCACCTCTTTCATAAATTAAGAGCAAATCCTTAGCTCTTCTCAAGTACTTAAGGATATTCTTGATAGCTGTCCAGTGTTCTAAACCTGGATTAGATTGAAACCTGCTAGTCAAACTAACAACATAAGCGATATCTGGCCTTGTCCACAACTTAACATAACATACATAAGACTTTCAATTGCCGAAGCAAATGGAATTTTTGCCATCTTTTCTCTTTCCTCAGGTAACAATCCTTTCTTAGAATGAAGTATGTTAAACATTTTTAATACATTTTCCAAGTATAGACTTTGGGATAAACCTATCATTCTTTTCAATTTATCTCTATAAATACGAATTTTCAGAATATAAGTTGCTTCCCCTAAGTCTTTCATTGAGAAAGTATTAGACAAATAGATTTTTAAAGTTGTTAGCATATCGATATCATTATCCATTAATAATATGTCATCCATGTAAAAGACGAAAAAAGTGAGTGCACTCCCACAATCTTCTTATACACACATGGTTCATCTTCATTTTTTATAAAACCAAAAGATTTAAGGGCTTCATCAAAATGAATGTTCCAACTCCTCGAAGCTTGTTTTAGACCATAAATAGATCTTTTAAGCTTGCATACTTTAAAACCATCCTTGGATTTAAAACCCTTAGGTTATTCCATAAAAATATTTTCTTTTATGTATCCATTGAGGAAAGTAATTTTGACATCCATTTGTAAAATCTCATAATCATAGTATGCTACTATGGCCAATAAAATCCTAATGGATTTCAGCATGGCTACAGGCAAAAATGTTTCTTCATAATCAATATCTTACCTTTGGTGAAACCCTTTCGCTATTAGCCTTGCTTTATAGGTCTCTACCTTTCCATCAAAACCAATTTTCTTCTTAAATATCCATTTATTCTCTATTAGTATAATACCTTCAGGTGGGTCTACAAGATCCCAAACTTATTTCTTGTACATGGAATCCATTTCAGATTTCATGGCATCTATCCATTTTGAAGAGTCTATATTTAATATAGCTTCTTCATAAGTCATAGGATCATCACCATGATCTATTTCTTTATGAACAAATAACTCTTGTTCATTCTCATAAAGAAATCCATATCTATCCAGAGGATGAGATATTCTACTTGATCTTCGAGGAATTGATGTGGAGACATCATCAACAAGTTTAGGCTCACTGGATGGATCAATATCCTTTTTATCCATTTATTGATCAAAATTCTCTAATTCAAATTTTATTTTCCTTCCTTTGCCACCTTCTTGAATAAACTCTTTCTCAAGAAAAATAGCATCTCTACTTATCACAGCTCTTTGTGATGCAAGAAGATAGAAATAATATCCAAAACTATCTTTTAGATATCCAACAAACAATCCCTTTTTTGATTTTGTTTCCAATTTATCACTCTTTAGACTGGACAATCCCAAATCTTAACATGTTTAAGACTTGGTTGCTTTCCATACCACATCTCATATGGAGTGGAAGAAACTAATTTAGAAAGGAATGCCACATTCTATGCCACATTAAGAAGGCACTGTAACACCCCTTACCTGATCTACAATGTAGTCGAGCAAGGAATGCCACATTTTATGCCAGAGCACCTTGTCTTAACTTACTTTATATTCATTATTCATTTTAAGTTCATCTTTATTTAAATCAGATTATTTTTAAGTGGAGAAACTACCAGAGTTTCACCTGTTTTATTAATGTTTGACCTATTAAAATAGTTGCCTATTTAAAATTTTAACATAATAAACAATCTAAATTTCATCTTCAACCATAATTTCCAATCATATTTTCATATTGATCCATATCATCATTTCATACTCATTCATATCATTAAACATCCATTTGATTTCCCTACAAAATGTACATAATTATTTACAACTCAAAATTTAATTTACAAACTTATTATTTAATTACAAATACATATCATGCATGTGAGGGCCTTGTAGTCTACCAAAATAGTGAGTGGAGGTGACAATGACTCTACTGCAGATTTGTGCAACTCCCTATGCCAAGGACTATTGGGTCTTCCCACCTGAACCTGGGGGAGGAGAAACCATCGCGCTAAACATTTCTGCTTAGTGATGCACTAATGAATGGAAATATACTATAGAAATAAAAGTAAGTATTTCATGTTTGTAGTAACATAAGAGTAATGCATTTCAAATTAATTATGAGTCATTTCACATTTTTTTTTTGTAGATCTTTACGAACAATTGTTTCATTGGAATCTTTTCTATTCATTTGTTTAATATTCTATCTTTTTAACTCTTTTCAATGCTTAAGCAGCCTATAACTGGACTAACAGGACTAGATACTCGAGTTTTACTAGCACTGGGCACTCGGTACCTCGGGCCGTCATACCGTCGGACACATAGTGTCTACCAGGTATGCAATATAATGGCTTAAGAGCCAAAATAGTCATAGATGTGAAATAGTTATAACTAGCACAAGACACTCGGTGCCTCAGGCCATAAAATCGAACATATGAATGTCTACCAGGTACGCAATATAATCGGCTTAAAAGCCATATGCAGTACTGCTAAACTCGTCCCTTCTTGGCATGCCAATCTATCCAACCAATACACTAAAGTCTAGGCATACATGGGTAATTTAACATCTTTAGTTATTCCATGTTCTTAATATCTCATCATATGTATCATTCCAATCATAGTGAAAACATAAGTCCCAATCACTTATTCACATGGTATATATGTTCATCAAGCCATTAGTGTTAAATATAAATCACAATTCATTCATTTTGTGAATGTTTGTAACACCCCTAAGTTCGGTAGTGCGTTCTACTGTTCCGGTGACCAGTATTGTCCGGACAGCTAGGATGCCTAGAACTACACTTCGTTATGAGTGAGGAGACATAAAATAGTGAAATACAAGAAAAGAAAATACAAGAAAAACAAAGGAAAAATAAAAGTAAAGAAATGCAACCAAGTTAAGCGAGCCAAGAACCCTAGTGATGGGTGACCGCACTGGGAAGTCACGGCGTGGACCGTTGACTAGCCCTGGACTGCGGGGAACCCTGGAAAATATTTTTAGGACTTAAAGAGACATCAATTGAAGTAGAAACATCATTAGAAATGTCAAAGAAAAATTAAATAATTAGTACAAAGAAAAGTGAGAAATCGAAAAACAGACAAAACTCGGTGTTACCAAAAAATCGGGAATGTAACCCGAACAGGGGCATTGTGGTCATTTGACACTCCGAATTGTCTTTTGACCTAAATTTCCATTAAAAATAAATAATATTACACTTAGAAAATAAAATGAAAAATTAGTTTAGTGGTACCTAATGCAAATAGCCAAAAGTGGAGTGAAAATTGTGTAATTAGCACTTTAAGCTTATTATATGATTAATTTGAGTAAGTGGACCACTAAGAATTATAATATTAATTAAAATATTGATTAAGTGGGCAGATTACTTCCATTAAAACTTCATCTTCCTCATTTATTCATCCATTGCCGTAAGGAAGAACTCCTAAAGCCCTTCCATGGCCACCCCATTTGCATGGCTTCATTTCACCCATTTTCAAGCTAGATTTTGATTACTTTTCTTCATTAAAGATTACCTCCACATCACAAGGAAGAAGTAGATACCAATATTAAGAAGTTTTAGTGAAGGTTTAGCAAGTCCCAACAATAGGTAAGTTTGAGATTTTGAATATTACTTTGTTAAACTTTGTATACATGTTATGGGTGTGTGCTTTGTGAAGGAATTTTTAAGTTTTGAGAAGTTCTTGATATATCCAGTTTGGACAGCCATGGAGTTGTATATTTGATGATTTATTCTTACATTTATTTGATGGGAAATTATGTTGAGTAGGGTGATTAATGTCCTAGTAAGTTAATTCCATGTATATATGTGGTGATTGTGCAATTGGGATGGAAGTTGACGAATTGTGGGACACTTTGGCATTGTGGAGCATTTCGGCAGCTTTGGGACTCCTTAATGAATGTTTGAATTAATGGAGATATTGGATAAATTGTGATATTGAGGATTGATGAATATGTATGTAAATTGGTTGTGTAAAGTGTATGTAAGAATTAGAAATGTTTATGTGTATATGTGGTTGTATTTGGACTTTATGAATTAGAGTTTTAATTGGTGTATTAAGGATGTTTGTATTCTGCCCAAAGTGACTTTAAAGTGAAGTGGTATGTGGTTTGGTAATGTACCAAAATAGAATTGGGTTGAGGAGTGGATTTATGATAAGGTAAATGTGTAATTGCTACATGTTTAAGCAATATAATTAAGGGCAGTGTGCATTTTAACCTATAAAACTAAATGTGTAACTCCAATTGGTATGAGACCAATTGGACGTGAAACTAGGCACAAAATGTGCCAACTTTTATTGAGAAAGCATACCAAAATTCTGCTTGCAATGTAGCATGAAAAATGACCAATTCGGATTAAGTGCAAATGAGGCCTGAAAATTGACCAATTGGGCAGCAGTTAGTGTTTAGGCCATAACTCACTCAAAACAGGTCCAATTGTCCTGAAATTTTAACCATGAATAGTTAAGACCCACACCTACAAGTCTTATGAAGACACCAAAGCCCAGAAATGACCATAAGTAAGTCAAACAACTTGCATAAGTTCGGGTCCAAAAACTGGCCGAACCAAAGTTGACCAAAGTTGACCTAAAATGACCTAATTTGATGCCATTTGACCAGCAATAGTAAAATGACCATAACTTGGTCTACATAACTCAGAATGACCTAAAATTTTGCCCCGCGTTCTATAAGACATAGATCTACAAGTTTGTAGTTTTGACCGAAACCCGAAAACAGAGGGAACTAGATCGTCCGGCTAGGTTAAACTAGTATCCCGGAATCTAGCAAGTTGCAATAAAATGCACTAAACAAGGAAATAAAATTGGTAACATGTACCAACCCTAAAAGACTATCGAATGTAATATATTAGTGACACTAAAACCTAATTTACCTAGAACGCATCGAGGGTCGATATATTAGGTGATTAAGCAGATAATAGCTTTCAGTGAATTACTTATCAAGCATTATCGATAGAGACAATTTAATTTAGTACTGAAACACTTCAAATTATGTTTCTCAGTTACCAAAGACTCAGGAAAAGGGAAGGAAACACTGAGTCCAGACCTAGAGACAGTTATCAGAGGTTTGTGCACAACAACTATTTCATTTGAATTTTTCAATTGAAATGAATTATGACTATTTGTACATTATTGTTTTAAATTGTGGAAATGTGTTTGAATGGATATTTATTGCTTGAAAAGCATTGTAAATGATTTGAAAACTGTGAGAAATTATTTGAATGATATTGATGGATACTTATTGATTGAAAAGTATTGGAAATGGTTTGAAACCACAGCTATCATGTATATTGATTGTATTCCTCGCTAGCTTGTCTAGTGGGACGAATTGAATTCCCTCTCTGGCTAAAATGTTGAGGTGTGTGCCTGTTGAGGAAGAATTGGATGAGTACTCATATTTTTGCTAGCTAGTTATGTTATTCCTCATTGGTCATTGACTTTTGGGACGAATTGAATACCTCATTAGCCATCGGCTTTTGGGACGAATTGAACTTTGGAACATGATTAAGCTGTGTGTGATTTATTGATATGTATCGTGAGATTGTGAAATGAATTTAAACTCTTATTGACATATACTGTCTTTTGAATTCAACCATGATCTGACTTATTGAAATTTATTGTGATATTGAGAAATGGAGTTTAAATTCTTGTTGATAATTACTGTCTTGAAATTAACTATGGTTTTAAGTATCCACTATTTATATGATTTATGAATTGTGATTTAAATTGTATTTGGTTAATGTTGTGCACCACTGAGACATTATCTCAGCGATAGCTTTTATTCTTTATCGCAGTAGATAGATGCAGACAGGCGTGATTAAGTCGCTAGTACCTCCAGCGAGAGATTACCGGGTATAATGAGTATACTAACATTTTGCATTTTGTACTGTAATGTACGACCACTGTATGTACATATTGTTTTTGGTTTTGAGCAGTTGTAAATTAAAATTGTACATTGAAGTTGTAAAGTAAATTATGAGTTATTTTGACTTGTAAAAATTGTATTATATTTCTTCTATCTCAGTCTTTGAAAAATCACTGTGGATTCGAGTTGATAAATATGTTGTGTTGAGAAATATGTTGAAGTTGAGATTTGGAAAAATATTGAAGTGCTTTTTACAGGTTTTCTAAAGAACTGTTTTATCCAAAATACAGATGGCACTCTGCCAAAATTTTTACAGAAATTCCAAATAATTCAAATGTGTTAGTTCTATCACTTCAGTTCAAAAAGGTTTTTAACACCTGTAAATAGTGCTCACCACTGTAAAAGAAGTAAGAAAAGTTTTTAAAATCCCTTGTAGTGTATTTAAGGGGTTATCAGTAGAAGGAGTTGGTAATTCATTAGATATACTACGGGATCATGTTATGCCTTACAGAGGGGTAGGGTGTGACAATGTTCCAAGAATTTCAAAATTGGTACTTTAATTTTCCTCATAGATTTGGCCAAGATGCAGAATCAACTTGGCCATACTTTCTTAATGAAAGTTGTAGGTTTATGTCTTATGTTTAATTTGGCTTTAGAATCACTCAATTTTCATTTATGTAGCTTGAGTTATGGCCATTTTACCAAAACTGGTTCAGTGACCAATTCTAGGTTTAGGTCAATCCAGAACAAGGCAAGTTTTTTGAACTAGATTGTCAAGCCATTTTGGACAGGTTACAGTCATAATTTGACTCCATGTTCTTCATATGAATTGTTCCCCTATGTCTCAGGGTTACACAAGTTCAAGAATTAGTCAATTTAAAGTTTTGTAGAGTGAGTTATGGTTGATTGATCAACCATTACTTACAAATACAATTTCCTGCAATTTCCAGGTTTTCAATTCAGTTTTACACTCAACATTCAAGTGTCTTACACCCAGAATTTAGGTATGGACTCTAAACCAAAGTTGTAGACCTATGTCTTAGGTTTCCAGATGAATTTGAATAATCTCATTTGGATTTATATAATGAAAGTTATGCCCTAATTACTACACAGGAGTCACAGGGCATTTTGCTGGAATCGCAGGGAATTCCAGTTTTAGTGTTTGGAAATTGTCTTAGCAATTCGACCCATTTGCCCTAGGATTTTGGCCTAGGCTAAACTATAAAAGTTGTAGCTATGTGTCTTAGCTTTAATTTGGTTTAAGTTTCAAAGCAATTGGATTTATATAGTACATAATGATAATCAATTGAGCACACTGGACTCAAGCTGTCCAGAATCTGCCTCAACACATAACTCCACTTTTCATCCATTATTTTGGCATCTCATTATCACATCATAACATCTTCACATCTAAGAGTTATAATGTACACTCAATTGCATCAATTAGGGCACAAACAAGAAAAGCCTTAATCATACCAAACCCTAGCTATACTTCTTAAAACTTCAAAAATAGGAAGAATTCATAGCACTAACCTTGTTCTTCAAGCTCTCCTTAATCTCAATCAAGCTTCAATTCAACCAAAGTCTTCACTCCCTTTTTTGAACCCCCTTGGCTGAATTCCCTTCCTTCTAAACTTCTAAATTCTTTAGGATTTCTTGAGTGCTTTCTTCAAATTAAGCTTTAACTTAGGGTTTGCTATGGATTTTCTAAAGAAATCATTGGTGGATATTAGGGTTTTTAAGCTTGGTAAGGTGTTTTAATAGAGGATTTTGAGAAAGAAAGAGAGAGAGAGAGAGAGAGAGAGAGAGAGAGAGAGAGCAAGGGTGACGAAAATAAGAAGAAGAAGATGGCTGAATTTTTAGCTCAATTATTGGTATTTGTATTAATTAAATATATAATGGCAATTTTGTAAATATGAGGAATGGCAATTTTGTAATTAACTTGAAATTCCTAATAATTAGGTTTTGACTTTTTCAACAATCATGCTTAATTTTCATAATCTTAATTAATTAAATTAATCTTACTTCATTAATTTAATAACTCTCATTTTTTTTTTATCAATATTGGACCTTTAAATTTAATTGACTAAATTTTGCTCTTATCGGATTTACGTCATTCTTTTCCATAATACCCGATAAGTCCTTATTTGTGCTTATTTCTTTTCATTTCTTTACGTTATTAATTCATAGAAATTTCCTCAATGGAGTCTTTTTTAAGGGTCTTACAGAGTTCTAGATGAATTTAGAGTAGCACTGAACTCACTGTCCTTTCCCAGTGAGGTCACCCAACACTGGAGCTTGTGCTCATTTAACCAATTTGTACTCCACTTCTTTTATTTTTCTTCAACCTTAATTAATATTTATTTAATTTAATTTTGACTTTTTACTGTAGTTTAAGTGTGGTTCCATATATTCTAAATGTCCGAACAGACCTTAGTCACCAGAATAGTGGAATGTATGGAACTGCCTACAGTGAGGATGTTATAATTCTTCCCCTCTAAAAAGATAATTCATCCGCGAAATTTACTTGGTGTGAACAGTTGAGGATACTGCTACGTCTTCATCTCTTCGCTTTCCAAAGTAGCTTCCTCGGTGTTATGGTGTCTTCAGAGTACCTTCACCAATGGAATCTGCTTGTTCCTCAATTGCTTAATCTCTCGATCTAGGATTCTTATTGTGTAACACCCCGAACCTCCGAGCTCTGAATAGTACCATTTTTTATCTGTGACTAGTTTTATTTAAAGTCACCTTGAGGATCAAAAATGAAAGGAAAATTAATTGAGATAGACACAATAAAAATTCAAGTGAACCAAAGACCTAAGGACTCATCGGGGATTATGAAAAAGATGGATTATAACCCAATGAGGGGTATTTTGGTCAATTCACTTTGTAACACCCCTATATGCATAACTATGTGTAATGCACTATTCTGGTGATCAGTGCTGGTCTGGATAATTAAGAGAATTAGAACCATGTTTAAGACACCTAGAAAAGCCCTGAATGAAAATAAATAGTGAGTACTAGATAGTGAAGTATAAATAAGAAAAAATAAAGCATAAAAGGTTAAATGAGCCGGGGGTCACAACGATGGGCGACCTTACCAGAAAGTGACTGTGAGGTCAGTTCTAACACCAATTTTGAACGGGAAATTGTGACACCGCGGTCCTAAGGACTATGGCGAAGCTAGTGGAAAAGAGAAAATCACTGAAAAGAGTTGATAAGTAGGTTAAATAATTAGGTCAGGGTTCTAAAAGAAACACTGAATTATGTGTAAACCGGATCAGACCGGCGAGGGGCAAATAGGTCAATTCACCTCTAGAGGTGACTCACGACCTAATTGTCTAATAAAATTGGAGAAATGAAAATTTCAGAATATAGAATTAAATTAAAGAAGCATAGAAAAATAAAGGAAAAAGGAAAAAAAAAAGAAAATTGAATTTTTACATCACTTTAGTGACATCATGCCATGATGCAATAAAAGAAGTATTAAATTATTTAACATTTTCACTAAGTCAAATATAAGATATTTACACATAAAAACAAAAGAAAAAAAAAAAGGTTAGAGTTGTCTTCCTCACACCATTTGGCTGAACTCCCTCACCCGTCCCATCTCCATTTATATCCTCCATTAAAGCTTGATTTCAAGCTTTTTAAACCCATAAGTTAACCCTAAATTTCCCAAATTCTCCACATAAACCTTACTTCGGCAACTAGAAAAGAAGATTGGTCAAGAAATTTTGAAAGAAAGTGAAGAGAATTGGGGAACTGAAATACAAAGAAAAGGTTAGTGCTTATTTCCTTCAATTCCTCTTTAAAATTTGTTTATGTAGTTGAAATAAACTTAGAATTGATGAAAAATAAATGAAATTAACCATTCCTTCTACCCTTGGGTGAAATTCGGCCAACCTATATCAATTAGGGTTTGAGTGGAATTGATAAATTAAAAAGGGTAATTGAGTTAAATTAAGTGCGTAGATGTTGAATATGCACTTTAAATTCACTAATTGAATGAAATACATAAATTAGGGTTCTTGAGTTCATGAAATTGGGGGAAAAATTGAAGGAAGTAGTCAATTGATGCAATTGACCCTAATTGAGGTTAGAAATGGTCAATTGTGACCAATTGAGATGTGTTGGAGTGATTAGAAGTGCAAAGCAATTCAAATTGGAGAAGGGTCAATTTTAAGAAGTGTGACCTAGGTCCCTTTCAGGGACCAAAACTATAATTCTGCCAACCCAATTGGTATGAAGCCAATTGAATATGAAAGTAGACACATAATGACACAACTTTTTGTGTAGAAATGATGCCTAGAAAATGATATTAAGATAGTGAACAATTAGGTCAAATCTGGATAATGTGCACTGCCACTGTACCAAAATGACCAAATAAATAGTGTTTGTTCATTTGGCCATAACTTGGTGTAGGAAGGTCCAAATGACCTGAATTTTATACCGATTTAAAGCTGAGACATAACACTACAACTTTTAGGAAGAACAGAAACCTAAATTCTGACCATAACCCATCCAAAAAGTGAGCTACAGTCAGCATACTAAAACTATCAGAACTAAGAAAGTGCCCAGAATTCTGGGTTTAAACTAATCCGGTCAGCCTTAGAAAAATTAGCATATCTTGGGCTACAAAACTCTAAATGGAGTGATTCAAAAAGAGAATTAAAGTTAAGATAACTAGAAACAATTTTGGTAAAGAACACTTAGCCAAATTCCTATAGTAACCAGACCAATGGAGCAGTGCAAAATAGGGGACCAAAACTGAAAAATTGTAATTTCTCTTAGGAGACTTACAAATTAAAATGGCAACTAAGGCTAACAAATTAGGCATCCAAAATGTGGTATGTGGGTATAATTGGAATTCACATACCTATTAAATATGAGAAAGTCAATACTTTGACTTGAATAGTATTATGAATAGTAATCCTAAATGTAAAGTCTAAAACATGTAAGACCTTACCCCTCCGTAAGGCATAACATGATCCCATAGTATACCTAATGAATTACCAAACTTCGCCTACCGATAACCCATTAAATACACTATAAGAGATTTTAAAACAATTTTATCTTCTTTTGAAGGTGGTGAGCACTTTTAACAGGTATTAAAAACTTTCAAGTTCATTTTAAAAACTACGTAAAAATTTTGGCCCTTTTTATTTTTCCGTAAATTTTGTAAAAATTTCGGCAGAGTGCCGTCTATAAGTGACAAAAACTAAAAATTTAAAATCTGTAAAATGCACTTCCAATAAATCACTTCACAAATCCCAACCTCCAATGCAACTCAAATCCACATAATCAACACAAATTCAATTCAAAATTTCTTATCTCCAAATTCTTCATAAATTCATCCACATTGCATTCAAAATATTTAATTTACATTCAAAAGTTAAATTTACAAACATAAAATCCAAAAATAATATTATTGCAATTTGCTGTACAACTGCTCAATTTTATATAAATACATATGACACTACGATATTTACATCAAAATAACTACAAGGGTATAAATAAATACCCGTACAAAAAGGTCAATGTAGTTCTCTCAATAGCAGCTCACTCTGCTGTTTTCTCCTTGCCCTTTTCTGTGATAGCAAAATAAGCTATCGCTGAGTATAATTTACCTAGTGGTGCACAATAAAATTTAAAAAGCTAAACACAAACCATTCATTGCCAAATCATAATTTAAACATTACACAATCACATTTCATAAATTTCAAATCACATTTATAACACAATTTTGTCAAATAATTTAATAAACACAGTATTGCGAATCCATACACAACTTAAGTCATGACACAAAATTTTTGATCAATGTCATGTTGTACACTACGACAAAGTAATCTACAACCTCACTAATCGAAATCAATGAGGGAGGTGGCTAGCTAGCTAATGAGTACTCATCCGATCTCGACCTCAACTGGTAAGCCAGAGAGGGAGAAAAATAATTGATCTCAACCCCATAAATGGAGGAGAAATAATATGGCACTGTCATGCTAAGTGTGAATCCGTAATCAATTTAAAATAATTTGTTTAAGTATTGCATATAAAATCCAATCGATTTCAAAGTCACATTTTCATTCACAAAGTGGCAATACAAAAGTTCTTAAACTCATAATTAACATTGAAATTTCATAATACATACTAAATTAAATTTTCAATGAGAAAATGCTTAAATAAGGTTTATTGTGCACAAACCTGATTTGAGTCGCCTCTAGGCCTTGACTCAATGTTCTTTATCCTTTCCCAAGTCCTTTTCAACTGAAACACGCAAATTACAGTGTTTTAGTATCATAACTCATAATAATTCCATCAATTTAGTGCATACTTATGTAATTATATCTCTACATAGGCTTACAATGGCATTCTCTAGGCTTTGCATTTTAGGGTTACTATTCATGGCACTATTCAAGTCAAAATATTGACTTTCTCATATTTAATAGGTATGTGAATTCCAATTACATCCACATACCATATTTTGGGTGCCTAATTTGTTGGCCTTAGTTGTCATTTCAATTTCTATGTCTCCTAAGAGAAATTGCAATTTTTCAGTTTTGGTCCTCTATTTTGCACTGTTCCATTAGCCTGGTTACTGTGGGAATTTAGCTAAGTATTCTTCATCAAAATTGTTCCTTATTGTCTTAGCTTTAATTCTGTTTTTGAATCACTCCATTTATACGTTTGTAGCCCAAGATATGCCTATTTTTCGAAGGCTGACCAGATTAGTTAAAAACCATAATTATGAGCACTTTCTTGGTTCTAGCAGTTTTGGTGTGCTAACTGCAGCTCACTTTTTGGATAGGTTATGGTCAGAATTTGGGTTTGTGTTCCTCATAAAAGTTGTAGTGCTATGTCTCAACTTTCCATTGGTATAAAATTCAGGTCATTTGGACCTTCCTACATTAAGTTATGGCCAAATGAACAAATACTATTTATTTAGTCATTTTCGTACAGTGGCAGTGCACATTACCCGGATTTGACCTAATTCTTCACTACCTTAATGTCATTTTCTGGACATGGTTTCTGCATGAAAAAATTGTGTCATTATGTGCCTACTTTCATATCCAATTGGCCTCATACCAATTGGGTTGGAAAAATTATAGTTTTGGTCCCTGAAAGGGACCTAGGTCATACTGCCTAAAATTGACCCTTCTCCAATCTGAATTGCAATGCACTTCTAATCACTCCAACACATCTCAATTGGTCACAATTGACTATTTCTAACTTTAATTAGGGTCAATTACATCAATTGACTATTTCCTTCAAATTTTCCCCCCAATTTCATGAACTCAAGAACCCTAATTTATGTATTTCATTCAATTAGTGAATTTAAAGTGCATATTCAATATCTACACACTTAATTCAACTCAATTACCCTTTTTAATTCATCAATTCCACTGAAACCCTAATCCCTATAGGTTGGCCGAATTTCACCCAAAGGTAGAAGGCATGATTAATTTCATTTCTTTCATCAATTCTAAGTTTATTTCAATTACATAAACAAATTTTAAAAAGGAATTAAAGGAAACAAGCACTAACCTTTTCTTTGTATTTCAATTCCCCAATTCTCTTCACTTTCTTTTAAAATTTCTTGACTAATCTTCTTTTCTAGTTGCCAAAGTAAGGTTTATGTGGAGAATTTGAGAAATTTAGAGTTAAGTTATGGGTTTAAAAAGCTAGAAATCAAGCTTTAATGGAGGATATAAATGGAGATGGGAGGTGTGAGGGAGTTCGGCCAAATGGTGTGAGGAAGACAACTCTAACCATTTTTTTTTCTTTTGTTTTTATGTGTAAATATCTTGTATTTGACTTAGACAAAATGTTAAATAATTTAATACTTCTTTTGTTGCATCATGGCATGATGTCACTAAGGTGATGTAAAAATTCAATTTTCTTTTTCTTTTCCTTTTTCCTCTATTTTTTCATGCTTCTTTAATTTAATTCTATATTTTAAAATTTTCATTTCTCCGATTTTATTGGACAATTAGGTCGTGAGTCACTTCTAGAGGTGAATTGACCAATTCACCTCTCGCCGGTCTGATCCGATTTACACATAATCCAGTGTTTCTTCCGGAACCCTAACCTAATTCTTTGACGTACTTATCAACTCTTTTCTGTGATTTTCTCTTTTCCACTAGCTTCGCCATAGTCTTAGGACCGCGGTGTCACAATTTCCCTTTTAAAATTAGGGTTAGAACTGACCTCGCAGTCACTTTGTGGTAAGGTCACCCATCGCTGTGACCCCCAGCTCATTTAATCTTTTTATGCTTTATTTTTCTTATTTATACTTCACTATCTATTACTCACTATTTATTTTCATTCAGAGCTTTTCTAGGAGTCTTAAACATGGTTCTAATTCTCTTAACTATCCAGACCAACACCGGTCATCGGAACAGTGCATTATACATAGCTATGCATATACAGGTGTTACAATCCTCTCCCCCTTAAAATAAATTTCATCTTGAAATTTTACCTGGTATCAGTCTCTGAAAAGCTATGGGTGTTATTTCCTCATGTCCTCTTCATGCTCCCAATTAGCTTCCTGGCCTGAATGATGGTTCCATAGTACTTTCACCAGTGGTATCTGCTTATTCCTTAGCTGCTTCACCTCATATGCCAGAATCTCAATGGGTTCTTCCTCATATGTGAGGTTTGGATTCACCTCAATCTCTTCTACTGGTAGTACATGAGATGGCTCGAATCTATACCTCCTTAACATAGACACATGGAAGACATTATATATCTTCTCTAGCTCTGGAGATAGTGCCAATCTGTATGCCAAATGACCTACTCTTTCCAGAATCTCATAGGGTCCAATGAAACGAGGACTCAGTTTCCCCTTTTTACGAAATCTCATAATTTTCTTCTAAGGGGAAACCTTGAGGAATACTTTATCACCCATTGCATATTCAATATCCCTCCTCTTCAAATCAATATAGGACTTTTGACATTTTGATGAAGCCTTGAGTTGATCTCTAATTAGTCTAATCTTTTCCTCTATCTGCTAAATAATTTCTGGTCTAATCATCTTTCTTTCGCCTACTTCATCCCAACACAAGGGAGTTCTACACTTCCTACCATACAAAGCTTCATATAGAGGCATCCTAATGCTTGATTGATAGCTATTGTTGTAAGAAAACTCAATCAAAGGCAAGTGTGTGTCCCAACCACCCTCAAACTCAATCACATAAGCCCATAGCATATCCTCCAATATCTGAATTACCCTTTCAGACTGGTCATTTATCTGTGGGTGGAATGCTGTACTGAAGTTCAATCTAGTTCTTAGGGTTCTCTGAAGACTACCCCAGAATCTAGAAGCGAACCTAGGATCTCTGTCAGACATAATTGATACTGGCACTCCATGCAATCTCACTATCTCATCAATGTACAATATAGCCAACCTCTCTAGACTGGAGTCCATCCGAACTGGCAGAAAATAAGCAAACTTGGTTAATCTGCCCACTATGACCCATACTGCATCATGGCTCTTCTATGTCCTTGAAAGTCCCATCACAAAATCCATAGTTATTCTTTTCCATTTCCACTCAGGTACTGGTAATAGATGTAGTAAAACCAGCTGAGACTTGATGTTCTGCCTTCACTTGTTGACAAGTTATGCATTTGGAGACACAATCAGCTACATCCCTTTTCAAACCCATCTACCAGTAATGCTCTTTTAGCCCTCTGTACATTTTAGTGCCACCAGGGTGCATAACAAAAGGAGACTTATGTGCTTCCTTCATAATGAGTTGTCTCAATTCCACATCATTAGGAATGCACATTCTGCCCTGGTGTAGCAGTAAGCCATTATCTCTCATAGAAAATTCAAGTTTCTTACCCTGTCAAACTTCTTCCATTAGCTTCTGATATTTCACATTGTCGCAAGGGTTTTCGTGATCGCTCAGACGAATACTCATCGAAGTGGCAAAAGTAACGAGTCACCACTTTAATTTTGAGGGAAATTAAAGAAAATCATTTTTAATTTAAATTTAAAAAGGAAACCACTTCGAAAATAGAGATTCTAAGTTCGGAGTCCATATAAGGGTGGGGAAGGTGTTAGGCACCCCACCATGTCCCTCAATGAGGGTAAGCAGATTTAATATTATGCTCTTTATAAATTGAAATTGGTAATTTGGGGGTTGGAGTGACGATATTAATCCTTCATAAGGGTAAAAGGAATATTTAATATTTCACTATTCAGGGCTGCCCTACATGAGATGACCCTTAGTGAGTAAGTATCGGGTAACAGATTTTGTTTAGGGGTTACTTTGTGTATTGAAGTTGTGATATTTTAATTTGGGTTTTAGTTAAGAGAATTTGGGTAGGAACTCTCTCCCGATCTCTTGATGTATTAATTTAAGTGGGAGACTTCGAATAAGAACTCTCCTCTGATCTCCTTATATTCTATTGAAATTTTGGCCAAGAATCGGGTAAGAACTATCCCCTGATTTCTTAAAGTATTCGGCTTAGAGTTTTAAGCGAGGGATCTCGGATAAGAACTCTCCTCCGATCTCCCTATATTCTACTGAAATTTTGGACGAGAATCGGGTAAGAACTCTCCCCCGATCTCTTAAAGTATTATGTTTAAAGTTTTAAGCGAGGGATCTCGGATAAGAAGTCTCCTCCAATCTCCCTATATTCTATTGAAATTTTGGACGAGAATCGGGTAAGAACTCTCCCCTAATCTCTTAAAGGATTCTGTTTAAAGTTTTAAGTGGGGGATCTCAGATAAGAACTCTCCTCCAATCTCCCTATATTCTATTAAGATTTTTGGTTGAGAATCGGGTAAAAACTCTCTCCCGATCTCTTAAAGTATTATGTTAAAAGTTTAGATTGAGTTCGGGTAAGAACTTTTCTCTGATCTCTTAAGGTGTTTGTCGGAATGGCATTTTATAAGAACTATGAACTAAAGACTCTAGTGACCGACGGTGCAAAAAAAAAACTATCAAACTTTTCCTGGCCCACTGAGCCTTATAACTAGAGAGTGGATGCAAGAACGAACTGCTCACCGATTTCCTATGTGATCGCCTTATCAAAATTCTTTGATTGGCGATATCCAATCTCTTTTAATCACTTAGTTAGGGATCTGATCCTATCTCGATTCCCGCTTCATTATATTATCAACTGGGCTCACTTCGTAGCCTGACCTTATAACTAATTTGTTTGACCTACTATTCGACCCTTTGTTACAACTATCCTTTTGTCATTTTTTATTATGAACTATAATATCGAAATACACCTGCCTACGTCTTTTGAGTATTTATAAGTTACCTGTGAGTTGAACGTCTACTCTTACAGGAAATGAAAACTAAATGACAATAAATGAAATTTGCAAATGAGATAGAAGACACAGGAAATAACTATTGGCTTGAACAATCTATTTTGAGATTTTAATGCAACTGGATATAGAAGAAATTTCAAAAGAAAGCTAGAGAAAATAAACAAGGGTATTCGACAAAATGATAGTTTATACGCTTACCTATGGGGAGTTAAGGAAACGGATGGAATGACTCCAGAATCCTCAAATATTGCAGAGCTAAAAGCTGATGGCCGAAGGACTAATGCTTACTTTGGAGTAACGGGAACTAGGTCAGAATGTAGTTGAGTCGAAGCGATGGGAGTCAGGTCAAAATGCAGTTAAGAGAGTAATGAACAGACACTGAAAAAGAAGAATTTCAGGGTCCGAAACTCCTTTAATGGAGATACGTAAGAAAACTAGTTTCTAAAGTTTCTCGATTCTATGAAAGCTTAGAATGGCAAAGTAGCAAGACTGAATCAAATTTTAGAGCCTTTCCACTACAATCACCACCACCTTTTTTTTCATCCGTTCTACAGTTTTGCATGCAGGTATTTATATGGAACGAGTGCTCCTTATGAAGGGTCAGGATCTCATTAGGGGAGATGGAGGGTTTAGATTCAAAAGGACACAATCTGACGTATGAGAATTAAAGAGAATCAAAATGGAGGGTTAAGATTTCATTCAAAACATCCGTCCTTTCTTCTCTTAATCCAACGGCTCAGGGTCTTGCCTTACAAGATGGATCCAAGGGCTGGGAATGAAAAGCGCCGATCCTATCATCTACTTTTTTATCCAAGGGCTCTGGGTTCGTCCTTACAAGTATGAGGTGTATAGAACTGCCATAATTGTTTTGGTGTCTGTCAGCTAGGTAGGCATTTCTGCAACTGAGGCGTGCGGTGAAGATTTGATCTGCCTATAACGCTTTAACTAACTCGACTCTGATTATGAAGAGAGTTGATTGCAATTTATTTTAATCCCTCCGTGCTTTCCGACCTCTATTTCTTCCACTCTCCCTATATTGACCCTCTCATTTTCTGATCTCTCTAGTATCAGGTCCCTTCTCATTCCCCAATCTCTCCCATTCTAGATCTTTCTTATTATCTAACCTGCCTTGGTCAAAGCAATTAATTCTTCAGTTACCGATGCATACGCTTTGGTTTCTGCATGCAATAAATGCTCAAGCCCTATATATATACACCAACGAGAAATCCCCTTCATACTTCACTTCTCCTCCTTCAGTTTCTCCCTTTCTCCAATTCTAGTTTTTCCAGTAATATTTCTGATTATGGTGATTGCTTTTGATCTTTTTTCGTCTGTTTTCTTCGCCCTTCACCTTAAAATTTACGATCCTGGCGATCGAAAAACCATGAGGATAACATCTAATAACAATGAGGGAACTGGACTAATTTACAGATCAAGATCAAAAGTGACGATCATGCCGATCTTGAATCAGTCTACCGATATAATCAGTGAACCGATCTCGGGCAAGAGGACTGCTAATTTCAATCTTAATATCGGTGACCACCTCTTGAAGTTTATTTGGCCCTTCACCACATCGGGCATCCCGACTGCAGCTTGGTTCTGGTCGATGAGATTGACGATGACTCCGCTCACCATCATGAGAGTCATAGTCACCCTATCTGAGCTGCACATCTATCCAACACTTGTGGCTGGCTTTCTAATCAAACACATCTTTTGATTCAGCCACAAGGCTAGGCTTTGACATAGGCCATTATTAGGTAAGATGTAGTGCTGATCTTTAGAGATCACTTAAATGATGTAATCCGATCTCTTGAGATCGCCCAGATGATGTAATCCGATCTTTTGGAAATGAAATGATATTTTATTTGAAGATTTTTGTTTTATTATTGCATTAGTTACTTTTTCGATTTCTGATATGCATATTCGATCTGATCCCTAAACGAATCACCATTAGCCGATCCGTGGTTTTGAAAGTTTGCTCAATCTGATAACCCTAGCAAACCGATCTCTTTAATTTGATTTTATTATTACGTTTCTGGAATCTTCCCTTGACGTGTTAGGAAAGTGAACCGATTTTGCTAACCGATGCGTCGCTTGGGACTTCGTGAGCATTAAATGCTCAAATGGGTATAAATAGGGGGAGGGTAAGTCAGTTGCATCCTTATGTCATTTTTAGAACCCCCCCTAGCAATCTCAGGATTCTCTCGTTTTTCAAGCTTTTTCGACACCGATCACATTCCGGTAAGGATTTCGATTCTTTTTCTCAGTTAATTTCTTTTTTTTTTTCTGAAAATGAACGGCACCGAGGGTCAGAGAGCTGCGAGCCCGCCTTCCATCCATGTTTCGTGGACCTCGTAAGAGGGCGATGTCATTAGATCAGGCGGCCGAACCAGCACGACCATAATTTTGGTTACTGGACCGACTATTGGAACGAGGCGAAGGGCGTCTTTGAGGAAAGAAAACTTGATAATTGATGAGTTACCTTCTGTCTTGAGAGAAACTGATCTCCAATCTATAAGTTAGGAGTACAATCTACGGATCGACTCCTTTGAACTGATTAAATGCCACGGCGATTATCGGGCTGATCACTTCTTCGATGAGAGCGATCTCATCATGGTGTATGAAGAGCAGCTGAAGGCCGGGCTCCATTTCCCTTTGGACGAATTTTACAAGGCCGTCCTAAAGTTTCACCACGTCTCGGTAGCTCAAGTGCATCCGAACTCCTGGCGGACTCTAATAGCTTTCCGGGGCCTTTGCCGAGCTAGGGGACTGGAACCCACGGCTAAAGTCTTTGTCGAGCTACATAGGCTTGCCCGAAGGAAGGATGATGAGTTCTGGTTCTTTCAGGCTAAGCCTAACTACTCCCTCTTTACCGATCTCCCTTCTTCATTGAAGAATTGGAAGAACTGGTTCTTTATTTTAAGGAGCAAGATTCGGAACGGCTTTGAGGGTATCCCACGGAGTTGGCAATACCTGGTCGCTTCGATCCCAAAGAAGATAGCCTTAAGTCATGGTGAAAGAGTTAAAGTCTTAAGCATCCACCCAGAAATTCTCTTGCTTAGACGTGGTGATCGCCGAACTGAAGTATTAGATGATGCGACTGATCACTGATGAATAATACGAGCTTTAGCTCTCTGACCTCAGCCCTGGTACTACCCATATCTCTGATCTCTGAATCTTAGCAAACTCAATGACTTCTTCTTTGTGTAGGTATAGCAGTCAGCGATGCTTCCAAGGAGAGCCGCAAGCGAAAGAGGGAGGCCTCTAGAAAATTGGGGGCGATGAAGGGGGCCACCATTGCTGATGCTCAGACCCCTCATCGTGAATTAGTAGAAGTGCCGAGCTCTCCTCCCCGATCTTAGGAGCAACCGATCCCTGAGGTAGAGGTCGTCGCTCCTGCTCCTCAGCAAATCGAGTTTTCGCCTCCCCCGCCTCCTCCGATCTCTTCCAATGTGGAAGGGGAATCTTCGGGTCCTATGATTAGGACACTTTCCCAGGGTGCTCAACTTCTGATCCAATAGTTGGAAAGGAACTACTCTACAAGGGGGAATCCTGGCCTGGCCAAAGTCATGGGAGCTTCCATTTGCTTCCAAGAAGATTGGAACCGATTGGCAGAGGAGAGCATGGATGATATCTTAGCTCAGACAATGAGCTTAGGCTTAGAGGCCATTGCAAATCAGCATGTACTCAGAGAGAAAGCCCACGCCTAAAAGAAGGAGATCCTTAAGGTGGTCCAAGATGCCTCAGCTACGCAAGCTCAGCTCTCCTCTGCTAATGACTACATCGCCAGAACGGAAGATCAGATGAAGCATTATGAGGAGAGGATAGCAGAGGTGGAGCGAGAACTTGAAGACTCTCGAGCTGGTCGGTCTGCCAATCTCGCTCATTATGCTGAAGACCTTCGGGTGAAGGAAGAAGAGCCCCAAGCCAAGGATGAGGAACTCCAAGCTAAGGATGAGGAGAGCACCACAAAGGAGGCCGAGGCTTATGTGAAGCCAATAATGATCTTCTGGCTGAGCTGAGGAAGCGGTATCCTGAAGAGGACTTCTCCTGGATGAATGAGCTTGCCCCAGAGTCCGAAGATGAGAGCGACGAGGAGCCGGAGAGAGAGATAGAGAATGAAAGAACTGATGATGTACTTAAAGAACAGACTGGGGAGACCCTCTAGGCGAATGACTTGTAAATTTTATTTTGAAATGAATTGAAGTCCTTTTTCTGTATAAATTCTTGATGAGATCATAAAGCGTGCAAATCATATGAGTACTTAATTGTTTGAACATATTGGAAATTAAACCTGAAAGCCACCATTAACCTAAGTACAAGAGATCGAAAAATATTATAAGCCTGAGACGGGACTTAGCCATAACCAAACACTGAGTAAATCTTTAGAACATTGGCAAGGCTTGATTTGAATTCTTAAGATCAGGATCATTAGTAGACCAGACAGAAACCTTTAACTTTATTTTAAGAAATATCTAGGACATACAAGCGAGGAACCCGATTCTATCATTAACTAAATGACTTTCTGCAATATTTGTAAAGAGAGATCGAAAAATAATTAACTGTGGGATCGGTTTATTTAATATCGAGTAATCAATGTGTTCGGAAAAGTCATTTGTAATCGAAGAATGTTGGCAGGGAGTCGATTTTAAAGTCCATTGACTTCAGTGATCGACCAAAATATGATGTCGACAGCTGCCCCTCTTTACATAATTTCTATGGAAGGGAATAAAATTTTTCGTATAGGAATTATGTAAAGATTCAGACCCATATTTTGGGTGGTCGGAGTATGGAAAATTAGAATGCCGAGAATCAATCTTAGATCTAGGAACCAAAGGTTGAGGGCAGGAAGTTAAAAAGCTGGAAATTAAAAATCGACTTAGATCAAGGAACTAGAGGTTGATGATGTGAAAATTTGAAATCAACTTAGATCAAGGGACTAAAGGTTGATAACAAGAAATTAAAATGCTGAAAATTAAAATCAACTTAGATCAGGGAACCAGAGGTTGATAGCAGGAAATTAAAATGCTAGAAATTAAAATCAACTTGGATTAGGGAACCAGAGGTTGATAGCAGGAAATTAAAATGCTAGAAATTAAAATCAACTTAGATCAAGGAATCAGAGGTTAATAACAGGAAATTAAAATGCTTAAAATTAAAATCAACTTGGATCAAGGAACCAGAGTTTGATAGCAGGAAATTAAAATGCTAGAAATTAAAATCAACTTGGATTAGGTAACCAGAGGTTGATAGCAGGAAATTAAAATGCTAGAAATTAAAATCAACTTAGATCAAGGAATAAGAGGTTAATAACAGGAAATTAAAATGCTTAAAATTAAAATCAACTTGGATCAAGGAACCAAAGTTTGATAGCAGGAAATTAAAATGCTAGAAATTAAAATCAACTTGGATCAGGGAACCAGAGGTTGATAACAGGAAAATAAAATGCTTAAAATTAAAATCAACTTAGATCAAGAAATCAGAGGTTGATAATAAGAAATTAAAATGCTTAAAATTAAAATCAACTTGGATCAAGGAACCAGAGGTTGATAGCAGGAAATTAAAATGCTAAAAATTAAAATTAACTTAGATCAAGGAACCAGAGGTTGATAGCAGGAAATTAAAATGCTAGAAATTAAAATCAACTTGGATCAAGAAACCAGAGGTTGATGACAGGAAAATAAAATGCTGAAACTTAAAACCAACTTGGATCAAGGAACCAAAGGTTGATTGTTGGAAATTAAAATGCTGAAACTTAAAATCAACTTAGATCAGGGAACCAGAGGTTGATGACAGGAAAATAAAATGCTGAAAAATAATGTTGACAAAGCAAGGCCAACCTGTCACAAGAAGTTCTTCCGCATCGAAGTGTACTTAACAAGATTCTGAAGATAAATGATTAATGGAGGACGAGTCCCAAGACTTGACCTACACCTTTCTTTCTCTTACTCACTTCCAGGATGCCCCTTTCTGTTCTCGACTCTTTTCTTGTTTTGCATAAAGCGCCCTTGCGGATTCCCACTTTCTCATCTGCATATTTTACTAGGAGCGCCCTTTCAGGTTGTCACCCCTAGTTTTTTTTTTCCTTTTTTTTTTAGGTTATCGATCATTTCCTGCAAATCTCATAGCAAAGTACATGAGGTTATCGATATTGAAATCCTAATCTTATGACAAAGTTTTAACAGATTAATAGCGCATAAATAAAGGTGTAGAAGAAAGATAACATTAGAGTATAGGTATATAAGAAAGAAAATTTAGAGTATAAGTAAGAAAGATAAATTAGAGTGAAAGAATGACTTTATTATGGCTTGAGAAAAAAGAGGTACAATTTCAAAGAAAAAAAGGGTACAAGAAGAGATCTCACAAATTCCTTGCAGTTAACTTTAAACTCCCTTAACTGCCATTATTTCAAGTAATCTTTTGATGAACGTTCATGCCGTGGTGACTTATTTCCTTTAATGGTCCTGTGCTCCCTTCCTTATTTCTCTATTTTCAGGTTCTAAGGGTGCCCTTTCGGGTTTTCATCCTTAGATTGATTATTTTTTTTTCCTCTTTTTAGGGTGTCTTTTCGGGTTTTCACCCTTTACTCATTTTACAGAAAGCGCCCTTGTGGGTTTTCGCTCCTCTTTTGCACATTTTGTTAGGAGCGCCCTTTTGAGTTTTCACTCCTATTTTTTTTTTTTTTGGCATAATACCTTTTGACAGCATCGACATTCATGGGTCTTGGGAAATGGTCGCCGTCCATGTGGGCACCACCAGAAAATGCCTTTTTAACTATATAGGGTCCCTCATAAGTTGGCGACCATTTGCCCCGGGCATCATTTTGATTTGGAAGAATCTTTTTCAAGACCAGATCTTCTAGTTGGAATTCGCATGGGCAAATGCCTTTATTAAACGCCCTAGCCGTTCTTCTTTGGTATAATTGCCCATGACACGCTACTGCTAGCCTTTTCTCATCCAGCAAATTCAATTGGTCCAACCTTGATTGGATCCATTCTGACTCATCGATCCCTGATTCTTTCAGAATTCTCAAGGAGGGAATTTCTACCTCGATAGGCAGAACAGCCTCCATTCTGTAGACCAATGAATATGGAGTTGCCCCAGTTGATGTTCTTACAAAGGTCTGGTACGCATGAAGAGCGAAGGAGAGCATATCATGTCAATCTCTATAGGTGACGGTCATTTTTCGGATTATTCTCTTGAGGTTTTTGTTAGCGGCCTCTACCGCTCAATTCAAATTTATAAGCTTCGGATCTTTGGACCATTCAAATTTTTGGCATTGTCAGTGACGATTTCGCTGGGGAGGCCGTGTCAGTAGATGACATTATTTTGGAGAAATTTAAGGAGCATATTTTGCGTGATGTGGGCATATGACGTTGCTTCGACCCATTTGGAAATGTAATCAATAGCTACCAAGATGAACCTATGCCCATTGGATGCCTTGGGATTAATGGGACCGATCACGTCGATTCCCCACATTGCGAAAGGCCAAGGTAAGATAAGATTGAACAATTGATGAGGTGGGACATTTATCGGATCTGTGTAGATTTGACATTTGTGACACTTCTGAATGTACTCGATACAGTCTTTTTCCATAGTAGTCCAGAAGTATCCCCGTCTCATGATTTGTTTGGCCATCATATGCCCATTGGCGTGGGTTGAGCAATTCCCCTCATGAGTCTCAAAAAGGATTCTCCTTGCTTCTTTTGCATCTACACACCTTAACAATTTGCCATTGGAGCTTCTTTTGTACAGAATTTCACCACTGGGGAAGTATCCCAAAGCTAATCTTCTGATCATTCTCCTTTCGTTTCTGCTTGCCCCCGAAGGGTATTCCCTGGTTTTGATGTAGACCTGGATATCATGATACCAGGGTTTACCATCGATTTCTTCCTCGACCATGAAACAATAAGCTGGCTCACCCCTTGCTTGGATCTGCAATACCTGAGTCTTCTACCCCTCTTCCATTTGAGCCATGACAGCTAGAGTGGCTAAGGCATTTGCGAATTAATTCTTGTCCCTGCTGTGAAAGAAATCTCTTCAAATTTCTTAATCAATTCTAGTAGGTACTTCTGATATGGGATCAGCTTTGGGTCTTTGGTTTGCCATTCTCCCTTCACTTGATAAATGATCAAGGCCGAATCTCCATACACCTCTAACTTTTTGACCTTTATTTTGATGGCGGCCTGTAAACCCATCACACAGGCTTCATATTCTGCGACGTTGTTGGTGCAGTCAAATCTTAACTTGACAACTATCGGAAAGTGTTTTTCGTCAGGGGATACTAACATAGCTCCGATCCCATTACCAGACAAATTAACTGCTCCATCAAAATATATTTCCCATACATTAGTCTGTTCCTTATACTCGTTGTTGACCTTATTAACATGCTCGTCAGGGAATTCGAAATCCAAGGCTTAATAATCTTGGATAGGGTTTTCTGCTAGGAGATCAGCAATTACGCTTCCTTTTACTGCCTTTCTGGTCATATAGACAATGTCATATTGAGAGAGTATGACTTGCCATTTTGCTATCCTCTCTGGCATGAATGGGCTTTCAAATACATACTTGATGGGATCCATTCTGGAGACGAGCCATGTCTTTTGATTCAACATGTAGTGTTTAAGTCGATTTGCCATCCAGGCCAACGCGTAACAAGTTTTCTCTAGGAATGAATACCTTGACTCACAATCATTGAACTCCTTGCTCAAATAACAAATGGCCTTCTCCTTTCAGCCTGTGTCATCGTGCTGCCCCAGAACACACCCCATCGAGCTCTGTTGAACCACCATATACAGAATTAACATCCTTCATGCCACTGGAGGGACCAATATTAGCTGGTTTGACAGATACTGCTTAATTTTCTCGAAAGCCTCTTGACAAACTAGATCCCATTGAGTGGTGTTGTTCCTTCTGAGTAGCTTAAAGATGGGTTCAGTTTTAGCAGTAAGGTTGGAAATGAATCTCGAGATGTAGTTCAGTTTTCCCAGGAAACTACGTACCTCCCTTTCTGTCTTTGGGGATGGCATTTCTTGAACGGCTCGAACTTTGTCTGGGTCCACTTCTATTCCCTTCTCACTCACTATGAATCCTAATAGCTTTCTAGATCTGGCCCCAAACACACAAACTTGGCTGGGTTCAATTTCAACTGATACTTCTTGAGCCTTTCGAATACTTTTCTCAAGACTTGCACATGACTTTCTCCCTCTCTGGACTTGATGATCATATCATCCACATAGACCTCTACTTCTTTGTGCATCATGTCATGGAATAATGTGACCATAGCGCGTTGGTAGGTAGCTCCAGCATTCTTTAACGTAAATGGCATGACCCAATAACAGAATACCCCCCACTGAGTGATAAAAGTAGTCTTATCCTTGTCTTCTTCATCCATGGGGATTTGGTTGTACCTGGATGCTCCATCAATGCACGAACATCTACCCAGTCCTGTAGCGTTGTCTACCAGCACGTCTATATGTAGGAGAGGGAAATCATCCTTCAAGCTCACTTTATTGAGATCCCTGTAATCAACACATACCCTGACTCTCCCGTCCTTCTTCATTACTTGGACAACGTTAGCTATCCACTGAGGGTACTTGACTACTTCCAAAAATCCAGCATCATACTGCTTTTTGACTTCATCCCTAACTTTGAGCAGGGTGTTGGGATTCATTCTTATTAACTTCTGCTTTACTGGAATTGTCCTGGGAACTAGGGGAATCTTGTGTGTCACTATCTGAGGGTTTAATCTGGGCATATCGTCATAGCTCCATGAAAATACATCTAAGAATTCTTTGAGCAAACTGACTATATCTTCTAATTCTCCACTTCCCACAACCTTAAGTTCCCTCCTTATTTCTTTAGTACCTAGATTTAATGTGTGTGTTTCATCCCCATAAGGCACTAGGGAAGGTTCATCTCTTTCACCCCTTTCTTCTGTAAGTTCTTCTTCAGAATCACTTGAAGTATTGACAGTTACAGGAATTTCGAAATTAACATGAGTAATTTATGAGTCAATTGAATTATTAGGCATGAATTGATGAATGGTCCTAAAGAAACAAAAGTGGGAGTATATTATAAAAAAAGAATTGGATGCAAAATGCACTATTAATTCATTAATTCATTTATCATAAAAGAAAAGGGTCCATTTAAAACGTTACACTTGTCACCATGGACAAAATGATCAAGTGTAGATAACTAAATGTACTTTACTCGAGATTGAGCACAGGAATGTCTTCTGCTACCCAATTATCCAGCTCTTGCCCCTCAGCAATTGGTGAGATTAGGGCTTCATATAGGGAGTCCAGTTGTATGACATCAATGGATAGCTCTTTAGGAAATCCTTCACCTTCCTCCAGATTCTCGATGATCGGTTTGGTGAAGACATCGGTGATTTTCGGGACAACTTTCACTTTCTCGACTTTTCAATCAAACCTTTGGTCCCGAAGCATATTCCTCATCCAGAATCTCCCATCCATGAGAGCATCTCCCTCATACCCCAAGTCGAAGCGGCAGATCTTCTGAATAGCCAGTATAGGTTCAACAATTCCCTACAACGAGGCACCCAATCCCTTTCCCTTCTCGTAGCCACTTTTAAGCATCACCTTTGCCACCATAGTCGTAGCCCCTTCTTCCCTCAGTGTAGTTTCCTGTAACTCTAGTGCCTGGAAAGAACTTTTTAAGGACTTTTCAGTTGTTTCCACATAAGGAACTGATTGTGGCTTGGTGACCAGCATGGCTTCTTCCCCCTTTACTGTGATGATCCTGTCGCCCATGATGTATTTAATTCTCTGGTGCAAGGTCGAAGGCACGACATTTGCTGAATGGATCCAGGGTCTCCCTAGTAGCATGGTGTATGTAAGTTCAATGTCCATCACTTGGAATGTGACGTTGAAAGTGTATGCCCCAATTTGGAGTGGCAAATCGATGTCTCCGAGTACTTCCCTCCTTATACCGTTAAAGGCTCTTACCACCATGGCACTTTGGCGTATATTTGATTGGTCGATAGGTAGTCTTGCCAAAGTGGCATTGGGCAAGACATTAAGGGCAGATCTGTTGTCAATTAGGACTTTGGCGACTATACACCCTTTACATTTGACTATCACGTGCAAAGCTTTGGTGTGCTTCAAGCCAGCCGGGTCTATTTCCTCTTCCAAGAAAGTGACGAAACTGGATGCCTGTATTTGCCCAACTATTTTCTCGAATTGCCCTGGTGTGATATTGGGGTTCACAAAGGCCTGATCCAGAATCTTTTACAGGGCTTGACAATGTACTTTCGAGCTCAGAATCAGTGACAGCAATGAAAATGGGGCAGACGACTTCCTTAGTTGCTCGACAACATCGTATTCACTCTACTTCATTATTTGTAGCAACAGTTCCTCTTCTTCCCTCGGTTTAGTAGGTTCTCCTTTCTCAATTTTCTCAGCCCCCTCCTCCGTGTTCTCTAATAGCTCTCCCATTTTTACTTTCCCCTTCTTCTTTTCGCTCTCTTCATTCCTGTAACATCTACCACTTCGGGTTATAAATTCTACCTCTAGCTCTGGCGGGGAGGAGTTACTGGTTATTTTTGGGTTTAATTGGGGAGTAGCGTCGTTGGAGGGTCTGGCATAAGTCATTTTAAAGTGCTCATGAGGAGCAAAGCTGGTTTGGGAGAAGTGATTGGTTGAACTTGGGCATAGTTGAGGGTAGGAGTTGGAGTGCTGCTGGATGCACCTTGAGTAAATACCTGGAGATTGTAATTCCAAGGTATTGCATGGGTGTTGGTGACTGGGAGTTGAGGCGGGGTTCGGATGACTGTTATTAGTGGTGGTGGTGTTGGTGCGCTGGGAGCAAAAAAGGTTAATCTGGGATGGGGAGTGGAGGCATTCCAACCGAACCTGGTTGTGTTCACTTCGCCCTCCAACCTCAGTCTCCGCTGATATCTCAAAGTTTTGAGTGATAGCATCCTACGCACTTCTTGTTTGAACTCCTCACAGTTTTGCAGCTCGTGATTAGCCGCTCCTCCATGATAGGGGCATCCTGTATCATCCTCAGACCCTGGTGTTTGAAGGCAGAGGTAACCTTACCTCACTGCCATTGCAAAAATTTACTCAAAGTGAGGAATTAGTTGATCTACCTTCAAGGTTGACCTTTCTTTTTCAGAGTCTATCATATTCACGCCATCGCCCGTACCATGATTGGGTAATGGGTTTGAAGTGACATTAGGGAGAGAACTATTTCCTTCAATTTTTAGCCAACCATTTCTGATCAGGGCCTGTACTCTTCCCCTAAGAGCTCCGCAGTTATTAGTCGAGTGCCCAAGTGCCCTTCTATGATATTCACATTGGGCATTGGCGTCATACCACCTGGGATATGGTGGCTAAATCGGGTCCAGGGGAATAGGCACTATCTGATTTATACCGAGGAGGTATCGATATATTTCACTAAGTGGAAAGGGGAGAGGTGGATCAGGGTTTCTCTGTGGTCTAGGATTATTTTGAGGAGGAGGTGGTTTTGGTGGAACAGGTTGAGCAGGCAGTCTGGGTTGGTAAGCTGCTTACAGTGGTTATTGTGGGCGAGGGTGAGGATAATTTGGAAAAGGGGACGGAATGTTAGCTATTATCGGGCCTTGAGTAGGAGGGTATGGCCGAAAGTTATTCTGAGAGAATGGAGGTTGGGTTTGTCGAGAGATGGAGTGCACATCACCTTTTTTCTTCTTTCCAAAACCGATGATTTTCTTTGCAGGATTCTCAGTCAACTCTTGCAACCGTCCTAACCTTAAGTTAGCCTCAAATCTTTCACTAGCTTGGATGATGTCTAAGAAGCTGTTGTAGGTGTTTCTAATCATCAGATTGAAATACGGGGCTTTCAATGTCTCAATGAACAGAGAGCAGAGTTCATTGTCAGTAACCAGAGGGTATACCTCTGCTGCTTTCTCTCTCCATCTCTAAGCATACTCTTTAAAGCTTTCCCTCTCTCTCTGCACCAGATTTTTGAGGTCTCTCCTTGTGGGGGCGATGTCATAGTTAAATTTTTACGGTTTCAGGAAAGAGTCGGCCAAATCTTTCCAGGAGCACAGTTTGCTCCTATCTAGTTGAATGCACCATCTCAGGGCTGCCCCAGAGAGACTCTCGTGGAAGAAGTGGACCAGAAGTCTATCATCTTCTATAAGGGTTGCCATCTTGGCGATGTAAGTTGCCAGATGGATGCAGGGATCTAAATTTCTGGTATACTTGTCGAAATCTGAAACTTTAAACTTTGGTGGCACCATCACATCTGGTACCAATCTTAGCGACGATACATGTACTGAGCCGTACATATTCAGTCTCTTAATCGCTCTTAATCTCTCTTATAGAGTTGATAACTTCTCATTATCTCTTGTTTTTCTTTCCCCTCCTACTGCATGAGCTATTCCCCCAGTTGGGAATGTCACACCCTACCCCTCCGTAAGGCGTAACATGATCCCGTAGTATACCTAATGAATTACCAAACTCCGTTTACTGATAACTTATTAAATACACTACAAGGGATTTTAAATCTTTTTTCACTTCTTTTTACAGTGGTGAGCACTATTTACAGGTGTTAAAATTTTTTTAACTGAAGTGAAACTAGATAACACATTTAAAGTAATAATAATTTCTGTAAAAAAATTTTGGCAGAGTACCATCTGCATTTTGAATAAAATAGTTCTTCAAAAACCTGTAGAAAGCACTTCCAATATTTTGTTCAATCCCCAAACTCCAATATCCAATCAACATAGTAAGTTTCTCAACATTTGCCAACTCAAATCCACAATAATTTTCTAGTGTTTTCAAAAGCCGAGATAAAAGAAATATATCATAATATTTACAAGCCAAAATAATTTACAAATTTAGTTTACAACTTTAATGTACAATTTTAATTTACAATTGCTCAAAACCAAGAATAATATATACATACAGTGAACATACATTACAGCACAAAATACAAAATATGATATAATCAATATACCAGGTGAAATCTCAAAATGTAGTACAAGCAGCCTAGTCTGCTGCCCTGTCAGTCTGTCTACCTGCGACAGCAATGAAAAGCTATCGCTAAGTAAAATTTACTCAGTGGTGCACAATAACAATTTGAAATGTGATATATAAAACTTTTATTGCCAATTTACAAGTCAAATAATTCACAATTCCATCTCACAATTTATAAAGTTCATATAATATAAATTTGATCAAACAATTGAATAACACAGTTTTGCCAATCAATGACACCATTTGATCAAATAACTGAATAACATAGTTTTGCCAATCAATAACACAACTTAGGTATGACACAAACTTTTCCGAACATGTCGTGTTGTACACCACGACAAGGCACACTCACCCCACTAATTGAAATCAATGAGGGAGGAAGCTAGCTAGATAATGAGAACTCATCCACACTCACCTCAGACTGACAGGTCAAAGAGGGAGGAAAATAATCACACTCACCCCATAAATGGAGGAGGAACATAGTAACATTGTCATGCCAAGTGTGAATCAAAACAATTCCAAATCACAATATTTCATACAAACCACAATTCACATTTTATCTAAAAATTTCTATTTGAAAAGTAGGCAACACAATAATTTCCAAATACAATTCCCAAAGTTAAAACAATAAAAAATTATTGATAACTCAATTCTCCAAATAAATTTTCTGGTAAAAGCAGTGAATATAAAAAGTATTGTGCACAGACCTCTAATATATGCCTCTTAGCCCTGACTCAGTGTTCCTTACGCTTCTCAATATCCTTTTTAACTGAAACACACAATTTAAAATGTTTTAGTACTCAATGAATTTGTTTCCAACAATAAAATCTAATATTTAAATTTTCTTGGTACTATTCCCTTCAATTCATTTCATTAGTCAATCTATAATGTTGACCCTTAATGCACTCTAAGTGAATTAGGTTTAATGTTACCAATATGTCACATTTTATAGCCTTTTAGTGTTGGTACATGTTATTCATTTTCAAGTATATTGCATTTTATTGCAATTTGCCGGATTTCGGTACACTAATTTGACCTAGCCGAATGACTTAGTTCCCTCAGTTTTCGGGTTTCGGTCCAAACTACAAACTTGTAGGTCTATGTCTTATTGCGCACGGGGCAAAATTTCAGGTCATTCTGAGTTTTGTAGACCAAGTTATGGTCAATTTATCAATGCTAGACAGAATGCTCCAAAATGGTAACTTTAGGTCATTTTTAGGTCACTTTTGGTTCAGCCAGTTTTGGTACCTACTTGGTTTTGGCCATTTATGAGCTTTGGTGTCTTCATAAGAATTGTAGATATATGTCTAAACTATTCATGTAAAAATTTCAGGTCAATTGGACCTGTTTTGAGTAAGTTATGGTCAAAACACTAACTACTGCCCAAATAGTTAATTTTCAGGCTTTCAAGTCACTAATCCGGATTTGGTCATTTTTCAAGTCACCTTCTAGGTAGAATTTTGGTAAGCTTCCTTCATGAAAGTTGGCACATTTTATGCCTAGTTTCAGCTCCAATTGGTCTCATACTAATTGGAGTCAGACACTTAAGGTTCTAAGCCAAAACACACACTACCCTGCTACACACTTCTCGTCACTTACCAATTACATATTCAACACTTGCCAAACTACTTCCTTCATTCCAATTCTGGTTTATACCTTACCATTAACACATTTAACAACACATTTTGGTCATTTTTGACAGCTTGTAACCATTCTCAATATGCACACTGTAACACAAAATTTTCCAAAGTCCATTTACACTATTTAACCACATGAACATACCCCATTCACATACCCAATTCCAAACCATTATACACATATCCATGTTGCCATCAATAACATCTTAAACAACCATAAACAAGTAAAAACAAGCTACATATACTGAATTTCCATGGCTACCAAAATGTACATCTCCATTAAAACATCAAACTTAAAAAATTCTTCCATAAATCAACTACCCACAACTTTGGTTACACTTTGAATGAAACAAGAATTGAAAACACTCACTTACCACTTTTGAAGCTTGATCAAAACCTCACTAAACTTCTTAAAATTGCTATCAAACTCTTCCTTACAAGGTAAGGATTAACTTTAAAGAAGACACTTAGTGGAAAGGAGGGCTCCAAGTGTGTTGCATGGAGCTTCACTCAACGGCCATGGAGGTTTCTCTCCTAAAGGTTTTGGCTAGTTTGATAAATGGAGAAGATGAAGGAATATTCTTGCCCAAATCTGCTTAATGGTCCACTTTGAAGATGTTAGTGGAGCACCAAAATCAATTATAAGGTTTGTTTATTCCAAGTTTCCAATTTCTCACATTTTCCTTCTCTCTTTTGCTATTTAGATTATGTACCACCATTTTAATTTTTCATGACATTTTCCTAGTGTAATATCATGTATTTTTAATGGACATTTAGGTCAAAAGGCAACTCGGGATGTCAAATGACCACAAAGCTCCTATTCGGGTTGCATTCCCTATTTTTCAGTAACACTGAGTTTTGCCATTTTCTCGATTTCTTGTTTTTCTTTGTACTAATTAATTAATTTTCTTTGATATTTCTAAGGACATTTATACTTCAATAAGTCTTTAATTATGTCTCGAAACTAAATTCCGAGGGTTTCCTGTAGTCCTGAGGTCGGCTATTGCCTACGCTGTAACTTCCCCGTGCGGTCACGCATCGCTGCAGTGCTGGCTCGTTTAACTTAGTTTCATTTCATTGCTATTATTTTTCCTTTGTTTTTCTTGTATTTTTTTTCTTGTATTTCATTATTTTATGTCTCCTCACTAACATTTAAATATAATTCTAAGCATCCTAGCTATCTGGACAGACACTGTCACTGGAACAGTAGAACGCACTACCGAACATAGGGGTGTTACAATTCTCCCCCCCTTAAAATAAATTTCTTTCGTGAAATTTTACCCAATAGCCATCTTACAATAGTCACACATTTATTTTCTCCTTTCTGTATGATCATACAATATTCTTTTCTTTGAATTTGTATAAGACTTTTAACAATCTAATACAACATTTAATTTGTTTGTATAACACCAATCTTCTCTTACTATTGTTCTGTCTAATATTTCGGTTCATGTTTCCTTATTGAATGACCCTTGAGGTCATGTTGGAATTATTTATCTAGTCATGGGTCCTTTAACCATTATAGTCAACAATCTTACTCATATTCGTAATATTTCTTTGTTATATCTGAACCAACTGTTCAAATTTTTACTTCAATAACTCTTTTTATCTATTAATGTTCTATAACTTACTTTCTTTTGTACTAAACTATAACCTTTCGATATTCTAACTTTTGAGTTTTAAATCCCTAAGTAGGATTTTCAAACTTATTTCCAACAATAAAATTCTATCTTGGCATAACTATACCAAAACAGATGCCATTGGCAACTATTCTCATCTTGGTGTACTATCGAGTAGTATGTAGCTCTACACAATAATCTCAAGTCAGTACTATAATCTGCAGCTTACATTACAAACATCAAGAACATTGCATAGTTACTACGATACATTCCAATATATCAAACTTTCCTATCTTTTATCTTTTTTGAATTCACTAATATCCGAAACTTATTCTGATTACAATATCCCCTGACAATTACTAACTGTAACATCTTTGCCCTCATCTAGAGCAATTCCATTATTATAACTTACTTTTAGGTGACTAACAAATTTTTTTATATGAGGGACAGCAGGAAGGCAAAAAAAATACTAGCACTAACATAAAAGTATGCAGACCCCAGGTTAAACAATACATATATATATTAGTTACTAATTTAGAAAGTACCAGCAACGATGTTAAAAGTCTCAGCCTCTTCTCTCTGTTGTATAGCGTATACTCTAGCTGAAGCATCACCCTGTTCTGGCTGATTCACAGTACTCTGACTTCCAGGTGTACTACCCCTACCTCTACCTCTGCTTCTACTAACTGATGGTGAACTCTTTGTGGTAGAAACTTGGATTGATCCCTCTAGTGTAATAAATGATCTAGAATGATGTGGATTTATACAATCCCTAGCAAAATGACCAGTCTCTCCACAATTAAAACATGCTCCTATGGCTCTATAACATACCCCACTATGTGGTTTACCACAAGTTTCACAAAGTCGATCCGACAGCGTATTTCTGGGTTTCTGCTGAGTTTGCTGATCCGATCGAGGTGGTTTCTGTCCAAAAAATCTATCTCTACCTAATTCGCGTGAGCTAGATCCTCCAAAGTGCTTCCTATTTCCTGACCCACTATCAGGAACTTAATCAGTAGTCTTTCTAATTTTCTCTTTTTCTTCTGTACCCTTTTTAACTTTTTCTTCATTCTCAATTCTTTCCAGGTCACACTTTATCCCTTGTAAGGCATGACATGTTCCAGTAGTATACCTAATGAATCACCGAACTCCACCTACTGATAACCCATTTGTTATGCTATAAAGGATTTTAATACAAATCATAACTTTTTATCTTATCAATTCTTTTGCAGAAAACTGCATGAGAATAGTTAAAATTCCCTGTAAACATTCATTAGAAATAATGATAGACTAAATATTGCAAAAGTTACATTTTCATAAGTCTCAAAGTAAAATACAAAATAGTTACAAACTCAAAATGTGATAGCAATGCAATGCTTTTAAATACAAACTGCTCAATGTCCGTACATCCATACATATAGGTACAAAATACATCAAAAGGAAATTACAGGGGTATACCTACGATATATACCTATAATCAATACCAAATGCTGCTTCCAAGTCTCTCACTCGGTAGCCTTCTCCTTTCCCTTACCTACGACAACATAAAGAAGCTATCGCTGAGTATATCACTCAGTGGTGCACAATAAATAACTTTAAAACTTAAGGTCAAATACAATTTGTCAAAGCATAATAAATCACATTTTTATTAAACATGAAAACTTCATAATAGCTATAAGTCCATAAGAGCCATTTATTGGAATAACATTTCAAATGAGAAATCACAATTTACAAAGCATTAGTGTTGCCAACATCAACACACAGTTTAGGCCATGACACAAAATTTCACAATCAGTGCCGTGTTGTACACCACGACAAAGCAATCTCAAGCTCACTAACCGTTATTAATGAGGGAAGGGCTAGCTAGCTAATGAGTACTCATGTAGTCTTATCCCACTAACCGTTATTAATGGGAGACATAATCAATATCAATTATCAACCCCAAGTAGCCGTTACTACTGGGGAGTTCCGAAAGGGACTATCATGCTAACTGTGGTTTCAAAACAGTTTCCAAAAATTTTTCACTTAACAATCACGTTTATAAACCAATAAACACATTCAAATTCATCATAATATCTATATAAAGGTGGCAACACTCAAATTTCTCAAATGCAAGAGAAAAACCATATTTAAGTCAAAGTAAACTTGTTCAAAGCAAACTCATTCAAATAAACACATTCTAAACAATTTACAAGTTTAAAAACGAAGAAAAGGTTAGTTGTGCACAAACCTTCAATAATTCTCCTTCCTTGTTATCTACTTCTCCTTGTCCATTCCAACTTCTTTTTCTACTGAAAATACACAAATAAAATACCTTAATACCAATCTCAATTGCTGCCAAAAACTCATTACATGCATGTCTAATGCATCCCAAGTTAGCTTTACAAATTTTAGAAAATTTTGGTTTTTGACAACTTGGTGCCCCAATTTTTGAACCCAAATTTTACCTAGTTTCGATCATAATTTGGTGAGGTGTTCTTCATGAAAATTGTTCATCTAGGTCTTAACTTTATTTTCCTTTTTGAATCGCCTAAATAGGATCTGTGTAGCTCAAGTTATGCCCAAAACATGATTACTGTTCACGTCACTGTTCATGCTGTAGATTTAGTTTTGGCAGATTTATCGATCCAATTTCGTTCAGCAATTTGGTGAAGTTAAGTCCATAATTTGGTCTAATGTTCTTCATATGAAATGTTTTACTATGTCTTGGGTTTCCATCAGTTTAAGAATCGCCTAAATCGGAGTTTTCTAGAGAGAGTTATGGCCATGCAAAATTTACTGTTTATATGGTAAATTTGTAATTTTGCAGATTTAGTGATTCAACTTTGCTTAGCAATTTGATTGGGTTAAGTCCATAATTTGGCCTCAAGTTCTGCATATGAAATGTTCTAATATGTCTTATGTTTCCATCAGTTCAAGAATCGCCTAAATTGGAGTTTTCTAGAGAGAGTTATGGCAATGCAAAGTTTACTGCTCATATGGTCAAATTCTACAGGTTCTAGAATTTTGTCTCTAAGTTCAAGGCTCATTTCGGATAGCTTAAGGTCATTTTCGGGCAGGGTATCTGCAGGAAAATTCTAGCCCTATGTATTAAGTTTCGTTTCCAATTGGTTTCATACCAATTGGAGTTGTGTAACTCAAGTTATGGGTTTCTAAACACACTGAATTTAGTGTGCAAAATTCTGCCCTAAGTTAAAATTTTCATTTCTTCAATTACTTCCACTAACCAATCTCAATTCACATTTAATTCACCCAAAATGACTATAATTTAGCATTACCACATCAATGGCACTTCCTAGCACAAAACCTACAATTTTCAAGTACCAAAGTTTGCCATTTCCCTAATCCTACCATTTCATTATCTCCATTCATCAACCCAATGTCAATTCAAACTAAATAAACCTCAAATGACTATAATTTAACACTACACACACCAATTTCACTCTCTAGCACCAAAACCCAATTTTCTCATGAACCCTAATCTTCCATAATTTAATTTATGCAATCCCATGAAATCTTACTACTCCCAATCATGCATACTACCTCAATTTAACTTATATTTATCATCAATTTAACTAAAATACATCAAAACCCTAATTTTTCCTAAGTTAGCCAAACCCTAGTTTAGGTTCCATGCATGTTTCCTTTCAATTTCTTATGAAATTTCATCATAAGTTAACTTCATTCAAGGCTTATACAACTAATCTAATATGAAAAGAAACTTACCTTAAGTGACCACTTCTAATCTTCAATTTCTTCTAACTCTTTTATTCTCTTAGCTTCTAATCTCTCAATAAAAGATAAATTTGATGTTTTCTACCAATTAGATAGAAAATCAATGGAGAAAAAGTAGGGAAAATCAATGGTTGAGAGAGGTTGTAAGTGGAAGAATGAAGAGAGAAGAAAGAAAAGAGAGGGAGAGGAGCTGTGTGGGGGGAAACTAAATGAGGGAGGGAGGAAGATGGCTTCCTTTTATACTCATCACAATTATTTATTTATTTAATTAATTTTTATTGTGTTGTCCAAAGCCCATTGGTCCTAAAATTTTAATTGGGTCAAAATGGACCTAAAATTCTAGATTTTTATTTCTTTTATTTTCCTTTCACTTTATACTTGAATTCTTTTCCTAAAAAAATTATTCCATAATTCAATTTATTAATTTCACTTAAATTAATTAACATTTTGGTCAAAAGTCAACTCTTGAGGTGAATTGACCAAAATGCCTTTCATCGGTTCATAATCTCTCTTCTTCAATATAGCCGGTGGATCCTTATATTTTTGGGTCACTTGAATTTTTATTGTGTCTATCTTAATTAATTTTCTATTTATTTTTGGTCCTCAAGGTGTCTTTAAATACTACTAGTCACGGACCAAAAATGGTACTATTCATAACTCGGAGGTTCGAGGTGTTGCATTCCAGTTCCAGGGCTTGCGATATTAGCTCTGAGAAATTCTGGTGTCAGAACCCCACAACTTGCATTCTTAGACTAGGCCTTAATCTGGTCTCAAAGCGTTTACATCTGTCTCTAGGAGTGGTAAGCAGGCTTCCTACATAATGACTCAATCGAGAGAAGTTTCTCTCATATTCTGCCACTGTTCTGTTCCTTTACTTCAGGTTTAAGAACTCCTGTAGCTTCTGGTCCACATAGGCATTTGGGATATATTTTTCTCTGAACTCTCTTAGAAAGTCATCCCATGTCAGCACTGGGGGTTCCACTAAACTGTGGGGAATGGTTTTCCACCAGTCATATGCATCTCCCTATAGAAGTGAGACTGAGTACTCAACTTTAGCTCATCGGTGCAATGCAACTTCCTAAAAACTCTTTCCATCCTTTCCAACCATTGTTCTGCCTTTAGCGGATCCACTGTCCCCTTGAACTCAGTGGCCTCCTACTTAATCAGCTTGTCGCACTACCTAGCTGAAAGCTGTGGTTGTACTACTGGTGTCTGCAGTGGGGCTTGAGTGGGCATGTTACCAGCCATCTGTTGGAACATCGCACCCATCTGCTGAGCAAATTGAGTAGGGAACTGTGGTATTGAGGGGATTGGTGCAGCTGATCCACTCACATTTTGAAGGGTTAGGGCTTCCCCTTGTACCTCAGCCTCTATTGATTGATCGACTGAATGATCCCCTTCTTCCATATTCGATTTAAGGATCTTAGACCTCCTGAACAATAACACAAGGAGATTTCCTCCTGTTAGTGCATATTTATAACGTAATGTACTGTATGTATCAAACAATGACATTGAGCAGTTGTACTATGAAGGAAAAATATTCAAATTACAGGTCAAAACATAATTTAAAAAAAAAAACTTGCTCTGATACCACTAAAACATGTCACACTTGTAATACACCGAACCTCCGAGTTATGAATAGTATCATTTTTGGTCCGTGACTAATACTATTCAAAGACACCTTGAGAACCAAAAATAAATAGAAAATTAATTGAGATAGACACAATAAAAATTCTAGTGAACAAAAAAGCTAAGGACTCATCGGGTATTATAAAAAGAAGGATTATGACCCGATGAGGGGCATTTTGGTCAATTCACCTTAAGAGTTGACTTTTGACCAAAATGTCAATTAAATTAAATGAAATTAATGAATTGAATTATGGGGTAAAAATTGAAGAAAAATTCAAGTAAAAATATGTAAGGGAAAATTTATGAAATGAAAACTTAAACTTTCATTTTCATTATGACAAAATTAAAATGAAAGACCTATGGGCTTTTGATAGTTAAATTTAATTATTTAATTAAAAGGAAAAATTAAGTGTAAATGTAAAAAAAAAAAGGAATAAAAATTTAAATTTAATTATCCTTATGACACAATTAAAATTTATAATTTTAATAAGCTAATTTTGGGAATATATATATATATATATATATATAGGAAGACAAATGTCTTCTTCATTTTTTTTTTCATAAGATGCCACCACCCTTTCCTCTCTCTTCCTTTCTCTTCCTTTTTCTCTTCTTCTTCCACTTCTTCCCCTCATTGATTTCCCCTCCCAAGTTTTAATTCTCTTAAATTCCCTTCATAAATTCCATAGCCCACTAAAAGAAAATATCAAAGAGAACTTTGATTGAGAGATTAAAAGCAAGGAGAACAAGAATTGGAAGAAAAGTGAAGTTAGAAAGAAATCAACTAGAGGTAAGTTTCTTTTCATGTTAGATTAGTTGTATAAACTTGGAATGAAGTTAATTTATGATGAAATTTCGTAAGAAAATGAAAGAAAACATGTATAGAACCTAAACTAGGATTTTATCCAAATGAGAGAAAAATTAGAGTTTGATGTATTTTTAGTTAAATTGATGATAAATCTAAGTTAAAGTGAAATAGTATGCATGATTGGAAGTAGTAAGATTCCATGGGATTGCATGAATTGAATTATGGAAGATTAGGGTTCATGGGAAAATTGGGTTTTGGCGCTAGAGAGTGAAGTTGGTGTGTGTAGTATTAAATTATGATCATTTGAGTTTTATTTAGTTTAAATTGACATTGGGTTGATGAATGGAAGTAATGAAATGGTAGGATTAGAAAAAATTACAAACTTTGGTATTTGAAAATTGTGGAGTTTATGCTAGGAAGTGCCATTGATGTGTCAATGCTAAATTAAAGTCATTTTGGGTGAATTAAATGTGAATTGAGGTTGGTTAATTGAAGTAATTGAAGAAATGAAAATTTGAACTTAGCGCAGAATTTTGCACACTGATATCAGTGTGTTTGGAAGCCCATAACTTAGCTACACAACTCCAATTGTTGTGAAATCAATTGGAAATGAAACTTAAGACATAGGGTTAGAATTTTCATGAAGATACCTTGCCCCGAAAATGACCTTAAGCTACCCGAAATGAGCCTTGAAATGGGAGATAAAATTTTGAAACCTGCAAAATTATGCACGTGAACAGTAAAGTTTAAACAGCTATAACTCTCTCTAGAAAACACTAATTTAGGTGATTCTTGAACCGATGTAAACCTAAGATATAATAGAACATTTCATATGAAGAATGTTAGGCCAAATTATGAACTTAACTCAATCAAATTGTAGAATGAATTTGGGTCACCAAATCTGCCCGAATCTGGGCACCTAAAATTGACCATATGAACAGTAAATTTTGCATGGCCATAACTCTCTCTAGAAAACTCTGATTTAGGCGATTCTTGAACTGATGGAAACCTAAGACATAGTAGAACATTTTTTATGAAGAACATTAGACCAAATTATGGACTTAACTTGATCAAATTGCTGAACAAAGTTGGATTGATAAATCTGCCAGAGCTGATTCTGCAGCATGAATAGTGATGTGAACAGTAACTGTATTTTGGTCATAACTTGAGCTACACAGCTCCGAATTAGGAGATTCAAAAAGAAAAATAAATTTAAGACCTAAATGAACAATTTTCATGAAGAACACCTCACCAAATTATGATCGAAACTAGGTAAAAATTTGGTTCAAATATTGGGGCACCAAGCTATCCCAAAACCAAAATATTCTAAAATTTTCAAAGCTAACTTGGGATGCATTAGACATGCATGTAATGAGTTCTTGGCAGAAATTGAGATTGGTATTGAGGTATTCTATTTGTGTATTTTCAGTAGAAAAAGAAGTTGGAACGAATAAGGAAAAGTAGGTAACAAGAAAGGAGAGCATAGAAGATTTGTGCACAACTAACATTTTCTTCGTTTTTAAACTTGTAAATTGCTTGGAATGTGTTAAATTGAATGAGTTTGCTTTAAACAAGTTTACTTTGACTGAAATATGGTTTTTCTCTTGCATTTAAGAAATTTAGGTGTTGCCACCTTTATTTGGATATTATGATGCATTTAAATGTGCTTATTGGTTTATAAATGTGATTGTTGAATGGAAAATTTTTGGAAACTGTTTTGAAACCACAGTTAGCATGACAGTCCCTTTTGGAAATCTCTAGTAGTAACGGCTACTTGGGATTGTTAATTGATATTGATTATGTCTCCCATTAATAACGGTTAGTGGGGTAAGACTATATGTGTAACACCCCTATTTGCATAGCCTGGTATATTTCATTATTCCGGTGACCGGTGTCGGTCCAGACAATTAAGGGGATTAAAACCACACTTAAGGCAACTAGAGAAGCCATAAACACAAATAATTAGTAATGTTCAATTAGTTAAGTATAAATAAGAAAAATAGAACATAAGAAGTTAAACGAGCTGAGAGTCACAGCGATGGGTGACCTTCTCAGGAAGGACTGCAAAGTCATTTTAAACTCAAATTTCGAACCGTAAAATGTGACGCTGTGATCCTTAGGACCATTATAAACATAGTGAAAAAGAGAAAATCACGAAAAAGAACTATTAATCCATTCAAATAATTAGGTTAGAGAGCCGGAAGAAATATTGGATTATTTGCAAACCGGGATGAACTGGCGAGGGGCAATTTGGTCAATTGACCCCGAGAGCTGACTCCTGACCTAACTGTCAAATAAAATCAGAGAAACAAAAATGTCAGAAGCAAAAATTAAATTAAAGAAATAAGAAAAAAAAATTCCCTCATCTTCTCTCCCAACCCAAGCCGGCCGAAACCCTTCCCTCTTTTCCCCATGGATATCCTCCATTAAAGCTTGCACTCAAGCTTACAATCCTTCATTAAACCTCAATAGCTTCCATAGAAACCTCATTAAAACTTGTTTTAGTTACTTGAGAAGAAGCTTGGTCACCAAAGAAAGAAGAAAGGAGGAGAAATAAGAAGAGGAAAAGACACCTAACATGGTTAGTGATTTAAGATGCAAGATTAGTTTACTTGTTGTGTTTTTAGCTTGAATTACTTGTAAAAAAACTTAAAATGAAATGAAACAAATTATTGAGGGACTAAGTTGAAATTTGGCCAGCATGAAGGGGAGGGTGATTTGCATGATTTGAATGGTTTGAATGGGTATAGGAACTTTAATTAGTTGAATGGTTAGGATTAAAGACTTTGAAAGTAGCTAAATGCATGAGTTTGTGAATTAGGGTTTTGAACATTAGGGTTTAGAGACCAAAAATGTGAGAAAGTGGTAAATAATGTCTTTGACCTAATGTGAAGTGAAAAATGGTCATTTTTGACCAAATGAAGTGTGTTGGAATGGTTGGAGTTAAGGCCAAATTCGGATGGAGTATGGTCATGCTGCTGGCAGCATGACCAAATTTCTTTTGAGGGACCAAAAATTAAATTTTACAAGTCCAATTGGTATGGGACTAATTGGGAAGGAAAGTAGACACTTAATGACACAATTTTCATTTAGGAAACATGCCAAAAAAGTGACCAAAACCTAGTGAACAAATTGACCAAAGTTGGAAAATCACAGTCTGTCTCTGTACAAACTGACCAAATAAATAGTGTTTGTTCATTTGGTCATAACTTGAGCTAGGCAGGTCAAAATGACCTGAAATTTTACCAGTGATTAGATGAGATATAGATCTAAAACTTTTATGAAGAACACAAACCCAAATTATGCTATTAACCAAGTCATTTGGCCACCCCAAGTTGGTGACCCAAATCTGCTAGCACCAAAAATTGCCCAGAATTCTGGGTTGAATTCAATGCGGCAGCCATGGTTCAAATGGCCATAACTTGAGCTACAAAACTCCAATTGGAGTGATTCAAAAAGGAGAATAAACTTAAGACAATAGGGAAAATTTTTTATGAAGGAAGTTTTACTAAATTCTAACAGAAAAGTGAGCAATGGAATAGTGCAACCTTAGATTTCAAAATTGAAAATTATCAAATTTGCCTAAAAAGTCTTAGAATTTGAATAAACAACCAAAACCAACAAATTTAGTGACCAAAATATGGTATGTGGGTGAAGTTGGAATTCCCATGCCTATTAAGCCTTAGAAAGTCAACAATTTGACTTGAATAATATAGTGAATAGTAACCTGAAACACAAAAATTTAAGAAACGTTGAGTTTAACACGTTAGAGCTAGGTAAAAGTGAGATTAAATTTATTTTTGGATTTATGCTAAGTTATGGCCCTGAAACACTGTAAAATTGTGTGTTTCAATTGAAAAGAATACCGGGAAAGAATCCGAGGATCCTAGTCAAGGCCAAGAGGCAACAACAGCTACCAGTCAAGCATTGGGATGCCTGTAACACCCTCCCTATAGCAACTCTGTACATTCTACGGCCATTGAGGTTCCTATGGCATTAGAATGCCAAGAAAATATTTAGAAAAATTTTTCAATCGGTACAGACAATTCTGACTCGTCAAGCCAAACGGAGGGCATTTTGGTCATTTTGCCTTCAGAGACAATTTTTGGCCGACTTGTCCAGTTGAGTAAATAATTATTATGACATAAAATATGAATTAAGGGGATAAAAAATTAATGTAAAGCTAGTAGAAAAGAAAAGAAAAGAAAAATCCATAAAAAGCAAATTATGACATCATTATGATGTCAATTAAAAGTTCCCACCAATTGCATTTAAACAACCATTTAACTAACTAATAAAAGAGATAAATAAAGACCAAAGAAAACAAAAAGTAAACAGCCATCTTCTTCCCAAATCCCAGCCGCACCATATCCAAGAAACCCTCCATTTTTTCTTCTTCATTCAAGCTTAAAAATCTGTCAAACCTCACCTCAAAACCCTAAGTCACTTTCACTAAAATTTACCCTTGCACCTTGCATAACCTTTTGGCAGCCAAGAAAAGGGAAGGAAGTGAAGTTTAAGCTTGGAAAATTCTGCCCTACAAGAGGTTAGTGCACATATATACCTAAAACTCTTTATTTCCATGTTAGAGACTTAAAAAGGAGTAAGAATTTGTAAGCCAAATGAATACAATCTATGTGTATGTTTACCATGAATTTCAGCAGCCCTAAGGAAGGAACAAGATTGAGTGTCTTGATGGACTTGGAGTGAACTAGAGATCATATTTAAAGTATGTAAATATAAGGATAATGAATTGGTTAGTTAAATAAGGTAACATGGGTGAACCTTGAATTTGGGCTAGGGTTTGGGAGTGAAAATTTGATTTGGCTTATGAAATTGTTAAAGAACATTCTAATGGTCAATTAGTGACCATTTGAGGTAAGTTGACCATCATTTGGACTAAATATAGCATGGCAAAGTGAAATGGTAGGCTGCCTAGGGACAGCAGCAAGGAGGCTGTGATTCCATCCTGTTTGGACTGCCATATCTTTGGCTGTGTAGGTTCAATTGGTGTTTGGCCAATTGGACATGAAACTAGACATATAATGGCACAATTTTTCTGAAGAAACCATGATCAAAAGACCAAAGCAAGTGGACCAAAAGTTGGCCCCAATCCGGATACCCTGCAAGCAGATTCTGCAGAATGACCAAATGAATAGTAACTGTTCATTTGGCCATAACTCACTGTAAAATGGTCCATTTGACCTGAAATTTTTACAGCAACAAGATAAGATATAGACAAACAACTTTCATGAAGAAACCTCCCCAAATTATGACTAGAACCTGTCCAACAAGGCACTCAGAGTCACTGTTCATTGTACTATAGATTTGGTAAATTCTGCAGTTTTCCAATCCGGCCAGCTGTGGTTTTTGGACTATATCTGGAGCTACAAAACTCCAAATGGAGTGATTCAAAAAAAGAAATTCAACTAGACAAAATAAGGAACAACTTTCATGTTTACTATTTCCTCAAATTTCCACTGTAACAGTCCCTAATGGAACAGTAAATTTATGGTACAAAAACTGAAAATTCTGCCCCTTAGTGCTAAGTTTGGAAATGGATTTGGTGATTAATTCCAACAAGTTTTAAATGCAAAATGTGGTACATTGGGAGTGTTAAAACCAATACACCTATTTTCTATCCAAAAGTCAACATTTTTGTTGACTAATGAAGTGAATAGTAACACCAAAACTTGAAATTCACAAATTGAAGAATTTTAAAGTATCAAATGCCCTAGTATACCTAACAAGATTGGTTTGGATAGTTTGGCATGCCAATAGGGTTCAGTTAGCAGTACTGCACATGGCATTATGTCATTCTGTGATTTTATGGCTTTTAGCCATTTTGATATTGTGTTGAGACTTGGCCTCGTGCCTAATATTATTTACAGCTTGTTAGCTGTTATGTTGCACACCAGGAGATACATATGTGACCGATGGTGTGACGGCCTGAGGTACTTCATACCCAGTGCCAGTTTACCCGTTTATCCAGTCCAGTCGTCCAGTATAGGTTACTTGGGCAACCAAATGAATGAAAATGGAAAAAGTTAAAGAAATAAATGAATATAACAAATACAAAACAAATAAGACATATACATTCAATACATATTTATTTTCTGCTATTTTCTTTTATTTTATTATTGCACCACTAAGCATCATTGCTTAGCGCGTTGCTTTTGCCATGTGTAGGTTCTGGAGATACTGATCGTGAGCCCAGTAGACCGCAGACTGGGTGAGTCCATCCTGCAGCTCTGCATAGTGTCCGTGTCACCTCACCATCTCCAGTGCATTGGTAGGACACTAGGTTTCATTTTGATATTTTGTAACTAATGTTTATTCTTCTCATATGTATTTGGATTTATGTAATGTATTTTGATGTTCATGTAAATAATGAAAATTGTGTTGGAAAATGGAAAATGTGAATATCTATCTGTGAATTGTACTTGATTATCACATTAGATGAATGATTGAGAAATGAAATTGAAAATGTTGAGATTTTGATATTGGAGTTTGAGAGTGATGAGATACGAATATTGGAAGTGTTTTTCACAGGTTCCGAAGAACTGTTTTCTCCATTTTTAGCCGGTACTCTGCCGGATTTTCTTTAAAATTTTCGGAACCTCAAATAAATAATAATTTTGATAAATGGCTTAAATAAATTATATTTCATAAACTATATTCAAAACTATGACAAAAATTGATTAAGGTAAAATAGAGTGTGCCGATACACCGTGTGACATTGCTTACTCGGATATTCTGTACACGGGTAAGGGGTGTCACAATGCCTCCATATGAAGTTTTGTATGGAAGAAAATGTAGATCTAACACAAATTTGATCAAGTAATTGAATAATACCGTTTTGCAAATCAATAACACAATTCGATCAAATAACTGAATAATACAATGTTGCCAATCGATAACATAATTTAGGCCATGACACAATTTGTCCACACATGCCGTGTTGTACACCACGACAAAACACACTCACCCCAATAATCGAAATCAATGAGGGAGGAAGCTAGCTGAATAATGAGCACTCATCCACACTCACCTCAGACTGGGAAGTCAATGAGGGAGGAACATAATCACACTCACCCTAGACTGATAAGTCAAAGAGGGAGGAATATATCACACTCACCCCATAAATGGAAGAGGAACCTAGTAACAGTGTCATGCCAAATGTGAATCAAAACAATTTCAAATCACAATATTTCATACAAATCATAAATCACATTTTATCTCAAAATTTCCATTTGCAAAGTTGGCAATACAATAAGTTCCAAATAATATTCCCAAAACCAAAGTAATCAAAACTTATTCATAACTCATTTCTCTACATAAATTTGCTAGTAAAAGCAGTGAATATAAAAGTATTGTGCACGGACACAATTTAAAACAATAATGTACAAATAATCATAATTTATTTCAATTGAAAAATTCAGAAGAAATAGCTATTGTGCACAAACACAATTTTAAATAATAATATAGAAATAATCATAATTTATTTCAATTGAAAAATTCAAAAGAATACTTATTATGCACAAACCTCTGATAACTGTCTCTTGGCTCTGACTCAGTGTTTCCTTCCCCTCCCTGAGTCTTTGCTAACTGAGAAACACAATTTGAAATGTTTCAGTACTCATTTAAACTGTCTCTAATGATAATGCTTGATAATTAATTCACTGAATTCATTTATTCGCTTAGTCAACCTACTATGTCGACCCTGTTAATAGTATGCCCTAGAGCATATCATTTAGTATGTATCTTGTACATATTTTTATTAATAAAAGGCATTTCCACTTTTCCGTTTACATAATATATTTATGTGTAATAGAAAAGGTCCATTGATATTTTGTTAGAAATATTATTCTTAAGTTGTTAAGAATATGAGCGACAATACTTCTAGCACGAAGTATCATAAATAGGTTCACAATCGAGGATACTTCATAATAAGGACATGACTTATCCAGAAAGATTGTATTCATGTTTGTTCCCAAGTTATTTATATGAGATATAAATAAGATGGAATGGTGAGTCTCATCCCATATAACAAACATGATAGGCACTTATAAATGATAAGTAGGCCGAACCAGTGACACTTATGACAAGCACATGGAGTTTACTCTTGTCAATGTTTTATCATAAATCATATCAGTGCATATAATCTTTAGACCTGAGATAGCACAGTTATCTTGTATATAGGTAGTTTGAGTTTGATACTGCTTTCATACTTGTACTATGTATGGGTATATGGGCATGTGTTGGCTCCTGCTAGTTATATATAGAGGTAGGTGTTGATCAAGATGGAATTTGTTCCTCTAAGTAAATAGAGATAAAATCCTATGTTCATTTAATTGTTCTTGATGTTTTAAGTTCCTAGCCAAGACATATAGATTTATTCAGAAAAGAGTTTCTGATGAGAAAAATCTTTTTAATCAAGAACTGGAATTAAAAGAGAACATAATATTCATAGCAAATGGAGTTTGACATAAACCATGACTCCAGCTTGAGTTGGGATTTTGTAACAGAGAGATTCTAGTGCATGGTAACATATGATTATAGGTTCATTTAAGGTAAATCTTATTACTAATTGGGTGGCCATGGCATGCTATGCTAGGTGTTAACCATGGTCTATGAGATTCATAAAATGATTTAGAGAAATCATTTATGGTAAGAAAGAGTTCTGATGATATTAAGAGTTGATATCATGTCTCATTGCCAATTAGTGATGAGCCTAGTAAGTCACACACATACACAAGTTATCACCTATTTAAATATGATTTAATTAATTAATTAAAGAGTTTAATTGATTAATTAAATAGATTTGGTTTGCAATTAAATTGCAAAGTCCCTAGCATGACTTGAAACCAAATGCAGATTATTGGATGTGAAGTATAAATTAAATTTATATTTAAAGTGTTTAAATATGAATTTAATTGATGAGAAATTAATTAATAGAGATTAATTAATTAATTTATATTTGATATAAATTAATTAGAAGAAGAAAATAATTGTTTTGGGTTAAGAACTCAAAATTAAGACATAGGGGCATTTTGGTCATTTCACAGTGTGACACGTGGCACCATGAGATGGTGACACATGGGATTACACATAAGCTTGCCAAATGTTTTTTTTTAATCATGTAAGATGATTAAAATCAAGATTAAATATAGGTTTGACACTTGGCACAATGTGATTGGGTCACTTAAACCTAGAGTTAATTAAAAGGTGACATGTGGCTAGGGTTTAATGTGTTAACCTAGCTATTTAAGTGTGGTTATGAAAAGAAAAATAACCAGCAGCCTCTCCTCTCATTTGTCACGCCACTTTGAGCCTCTCCAGCTATTTCTCTTCATCTCTCATCAATTCAAAGAGATTAGCCATCAATCTCTTGAATTAAGAACACTAGAAATTGTTTCTAGTGTCCTATTTACATCTCTAATCTCTTAAAAGGCAGAACTTGAATTTCTAATTAATAGAAAAAGCTTCAGAGGCTGTTCAAGGGCTGCCATAGGTGTTCTTGGTATGGACAAGCTAGAGGGACAACATTTGCTGTCCTGAAGACGAATCTCAAAGGCGCAGACACGCTGCAGTGCATCAAGAGGTTAGTGTAATCGTTCTTGATTTAATCTAGGGTTCTAAAATTAATCTGATTAATTTTAAAATCTTAAATGGAAAATACAGATCCAAAAACATATTAAAAGAGTTTTAATATGTTGTTTATCATTGAAATCAAATAGATAAAAATAAATCTTGCATGGTGCATGTGACCCTAGGTGAAAATTTTTGAATTCAATGGTATAATCTTGTGTTTTTCACGCTTCCGTTCCTTCAATTGGTATCAGAACCACTATATTTGCCATTTAGATTGTTGATTATATGATTTAATTGTGTGATTTGATCATGAGATGATTGATTCATTACTGGTTGGATCAAGAGATGTGGCGGCACACATGGTGAAGCCACCATTGGTGGCGGCAACTATGGTTCCATGGGTGGTTCAAGGTTTGGCTTTTAATTCTGCAATTGTTGTATGATCTAAAGCCTATTCTTTGACTAATTAAAGTGTTTAATTAGTTGTTTTAATCACACAATTAAATTATGATTCAAATCAGAATTTTAAAAATTGTTTGAATGTGATTCAAATCTGAATTTTAAAAGTTGTTTGAATGTGATTCAAATTTGAATTTTTAAAGTTGTTTGAATCATATTTAAATCTGATTTTTTAAAATTGATTCAATAAAATTCAGATCTGATTTTTAAAAAATATTTGAATGTGATTCAAATCTGATTTTTTAAAAAATGTTTGAATGTGATTCAAATCTGAATTTTTGAAGTTGTTTGAATGTGATTCAAATCTGAATTTTTAAATTTATTTGAATGAGATTCAAATCTGAATTTTTAAATTTATTTGAATCATATTCAAATCTGGATTTTTAAGTTGAATATGAGATATTCAATTTAATATAAGTATGCATGTTTTATTTAATTGTTAAATAGTGATATGCATGATGGATGATCATGGACTATAAAAGACCAATGTGATTGGATTTATTTCTTTTATGTTTCTTTGGGATTGTAAATTAATTAATTTATTTTAATTTATTTTGGGCATGTATTATTAAGTTTGTAATATTTTTGGGTTGTAATTTCATTTATTTAAGTTCTTGTAAATTTGCCTTGGTATGCCAAGGATTACTATGTAATATTGGATTGCAAGAAGTTTAAGGAGGTCAAGAGCATTGGTGGGACCAGTGGGAGGAATTCAAGATCAAGTGTTGATTATGTACTCCTTCAGCAACTCTTGTAAAATGAATGAATGAAATGCACCTAGGAAAACCCTGATTCAATTCTTGGTGGCTCAGAATTGAATCCCTTAGAAAGTCCATGATCATACCATATTTACTGCTTATCCATGAATGCATGAGATGTATGGGAATGTATGCAATTATATGATATATGCATACTAAATGGATAATGTGCAAAGTGAGACCTTAATAGTAATTAGGATGGCTATAAAATCTTCCAAACAAATGATTAAGTTGGAAATGCTATAATTAAAGTAATTATAACATAAGCCCTCCATTGGGGCAATTATTTTAAGAAATTTTAAATAGTTGCATGAGATGCAATTAATTTAAGAGATTTTCTTAAGAATAATTGTTAAGCATGAGATGTTGTAAATATGTAAATGGTTTGGTGGCCAATATTAGATGCACCTGAGGACATTAAAATTATTTGCATAATTACTGACTCAATGGGATCAACTTAACTAATGCAAGATAAGTCAATAATGGATGTACCTGAGATTTTGAGCATTAGGGGCTAGGTAAAGGATTGAACCTCACATGAGATGTGATGGGCAAGGAGTTGCTCACTTATAGTTTATTGTAATTCCAATAATGGATGTACCTGAGGATGATCAATAGAATTATAAGAATTCAATCACCCACTAGAAATCCAACCAACTAGGATTTCCGTTTTCTACTTTGGAAGTGTAGGATTCGCTAAGTTAGTGGGAGGACCAATTTGATTAAAAGACCATAATCATTTTGGTTAATTACATGATACATTTACTAATTAATCTGGTTATTTTCTGCAGTTAATTTTCTGATAAAAATGAGCACAAAACAACCACCACCATCCAATATCCTTGTAAGCATACTTGATCACAACAGGTTGACAGGACCTAATCATGCGATTGGCTAAGAAATTTGAAACTTGTCTCAACCTTGAACATATAGGATATGTTCTAGATTTAAATGTTCCTGGTCCCTTACCTCCAGAGGCCACACAAGAGGAACATGAAACTTTGGACAAGTGGAAGGAGCATGATATGAGAGCTAAGTGTTACATGCTTGCTTCCATAAGTAATGAGTTACAGAAGCAACATGAGAACATGCAGAGTGCGAGTGAGATCCTCCTTCACCTACAAGAGTTGTATGGTGAGCACAGCAGGAATGCTAGGTATGAGATATCTAGACAGCTATTCCGTATGAGGATGTCTGAGGGACAGAATGTCAGGGATCATGTCCACAAGATGATTCGGCTGATTGAGCAGTTGGAACATCTTGACTTCAACATGGATTTCCAACTACAAACGGATTTGATCCTTCAGTCCCTTCCTGAGTCTTTTGGGAATTTTGTGACAAATTTCCATATGACTCAACAAGAATGCACCTTAGCTGGTTTACTCAACATGCTGGTTATTGCCCAAAAGAATATGCCAGGCAATAAAGGAAAAGAGGTAGCTTTGGTTGCATCTTCTTCTGCTGGAAAGTCCAACAAGAAGAAGGGCAATAAGAAAAAGAAACCTCAGATTCCTGGTCCTTTTAAGAAAATAGCTAAACAGAAAAGGAAGACTAAAGCTGATGAAGGCAAAGGAAAGTGTTTCCACTGCCAACAGGAAAGTGTTTCCATTGCCAATAGGAAAGTATTTCCATTGCCAGTAAGAAAGTGTTTCCACTGGCCAGAGTATAGCAATCTAAAAGAATACAATGCCATGGTGAAAATCGACTCAAGTTCAAAATATATTTGGCACTTAAGGTTATGTCATGTTGCAGAAGATAGGATTGCAAAATTGGAGAAAATGGGGATTCTATCCTCATTGGGCTCTGAGCTTACTCCAACTTGTGAATCTTGCCTTCAAGGCAAAATGACTAGATCACCCTTTGTTGGACAAGGGCTAAGAGCTGAAAATATTTTGGAATTAATACATAGTGATGTATGTGGTCCCTTTAAAGAAATGGCTAGAGGGGGCTTTCATTATTTTATTACCTTTACTGATGATAAATCAAGGTTTGGGTATTTATATTTGATGAAATAACAACATGAATCCTTTGAAAAGTTTAAGGAATTTAAATCTGAAGTAGAAAATCAAACAGGAGAAAGTATTAAAGCTCTTCGATCAGATCGTGGAGGTGAATATTTGAGTACTGAATTTGATGAATACTTGAGAGAGCATGGCATTGTTTCTCAGCTGAATCCTCCAGGAACGCCACAACTGAATGGTGTATCTAAAAGGAGAAATCGTACCCTATTGGATATGATACGTAGTATGATGAGCTATACTGATATGCCAATCTTCTTTTGGGGATTTGCATTAGAATCAGCTTTGTATATTCTGAATAGGATTCCATCAAAATCAGTTTCTTCCACACCTTATGAGATATGACATGGAAGAAAACCAAGTCTAAAGCATGTTAAGATTTGGGGTTGTCCAGCTTATATCAAAAAGCTGAACACTGATAAATTGGAGACCAGATCGGAAAAAGGTCGATTTGTTGGATATCCAAAAGATAGTTTTGGATATTATTTTTATTTGCCTACTTCACAAAAGGTTGTGATAAGTAGAGATGCCACATTTCTTGAACAACAGTTTGTTCAAGAAGGAGGCAAAGGAAGGCAAATAGAGTTAGAATTGGAGAATTCTGACCAACCAGCATCGATGGATATAAATCCATCTAGTCAACCTATACCAATTGATGAAACATCTACAGCTGTTCCTCGTAGAACAACCAGGGTATCTCACCCACCAGTGAGATATGGTTTTCTTCATGAAGAAGAACAAGAGTTGTCTACTCATGAAGAAGTAGGTCATGGAGATGATCCACTTACCTATGAAGAAGCTATATCAGATATAGACTCTTCAAAATGGATTGATGCTATGAAATCTGAGATTGATTCCATGTATAAGAATCAAGTTTGGGATCTTGTTGACCCACCTAAAGGTATTGTACCTATAGGGAACAAATGGGTTTTCAAGAAGAAAATTGGTTATGATGGAAAGGTAGAGACCTATAAGGCAAGGCTAGTAGCGAAAGGGTTTCACCAAAGGCAAGGAATAGACTATGAGGAGACTTTCTCGCCTGTTGCCATGCTTAAATCAATTAGGATTTTATTAGCAATAGCTGCATACTATGATTATGAGATTTGGCAGATGGATGTCAAAGCGACTTTTCTCAATGGATACATTGAAGAAAACATTTTCATGGAACAACCTAGGGGATTTGAATCCTAAGATGGTTCCAAGGTATGCAAGCTAAAGCGATCCATTTATGGGTTGAAACAAGCTTCGAGGAGTTGGAACATCCGTTTTGATGAAGCCATTAAATCCTTTGGTTTTATCAAAAATGAGGATGAGCCATGTGTATATAAGAAGGTTAGTGACAGTGCTATCACTTTCCTTGTCTTATATGTGGATGACATACTGTTGATGGGTAATGACACAGGTATGTTGACGACTATAAAGGTATGGTTGTCAAATACATTCTCCATGAAAGACTTAGGGGAGGCAACCTATATTCTTGGAATTCGCATCTATAGAGATAGAGCGAAAAGAGTAATTGGTTTATCCCAAAGTCTATACTTGGAAAAGGTGTTAAAGAGGTTTAACATGCTTGATTCCAAGAGAGGATTGTTACCAGTGAGACATGGTATCCATATTTCTAAAGAGATGTCTCCAAAGACACTTGAAGAAAGAGATAAGATGGCCAGGATTCCATATGCTTCGGCTATTGGAAGTTTAATGTATGCAATGTTGTGTACTAGGCCGGATATCGCATATGCTGTTAGTTTGACTAGCAGGTATCAATCCAATCCAGGTTTAGAACACTGGATAGCAGTCAAGAATATCCTTAAGTACTTAAGAAGAACTAAGGATTTATTCTTGATTTATGGAGGTGGAGACTTGCAATTAGATGGTTATACTGATTCTAATTTCCAATCAGATGTCGATGATAGAAAGTCTACCTCTGGATATGTCTTCATTTGTAATGGAGGTGCAGTCAGTTGGAAGAGTTCCAAACAGAGCACGACTGCAGATTCCACTACAGAGGCTGAGTATATTGCTGCATCAAATGCTGCAAAGGAAGCTATTTGGATAAAGGAGTTCGTGACAGAACTTACAGTAGTTCCTTCCATTGAGTCAGCAATTCCATTACACTGTGACCACAATGGAGCAGTCTTACAGGCTAAGGAACTAAGGTCTCACCCAAAATCCAAACACATAGAAAGGCACTACCACATTATCAGAGATATAGTTGGGCAAGGCGATATAGCCATGCAGAAAATAGCATCAGCTGAAAATCCAGCTGATCCATTCACTAAGCCTATGTCACAGACTCAGTTAGACCAACATCTTGAGAAGATAGGTCTAAGATATTGTAATGAATGGCTCTAGTGCTAGTGGGAGATTGTTAGTAGTATGCCCTAGAGCATATCATTTAGTATGTATCTTGTACATATTTTTATTAATAAAAGGCATTTCCACTTTTCCGTTTACATAATATATTTATGTGTAATAGAAAAGGTCCATTGATATTTTGTTAGAAATATTATTCTTAAGTTGTTAAGAATATGAGTGACAATATTTCTAGCACGAAGTATCATAAATAGGTTCACAATCGAGGATACTTCATAATATGGACATGACTTATCCAGAAAGATTGTATTCATGTTTGTTCCCAAGTTATTTATATGAGATATAAATAAGATGGAATGGTGAGTCTCATGCCATATAACAAACATGATAGGCACTTATAAATGATAAGTAGGCGAACCGGTGACACTTATGACAAGCACATGGAGTTTACTCTTGTCAATGTTTTGTCATAAATCATATCGGCATACAATCTTTAGACTGAGATAGCACGATTATCTTGTATATAGGTAGTTTGAGTTTGATACTGCTTTCATACTTGTACTATGTATGGGTATATGGGCATGTGTTGGCTCCTGCTAGTTATATATAGAGGTAGGTGTTGATCAAGATGGAATCTGTTCCTCTAAGTAAATAGAGATAAAATCCTATGTTCATTTAATTGTTCTTGATGTTTTAAGTTCTGCCAGACAGATAGATTTATTCGAAAAGAGTTTCTGATGAGAAAAATCTTTTAATCAAGAACTGGAATTAAAAGAGAACATAATATTCATAGCAAATGGAGTTTGACATAAACCATGACTCCAGCTTGAGTTGGGATTTTCTAACAGAGAGATTCTAGTGCATGGTAACATATGATTATAGGTTCATTTAAGGTAAATCTTATTACTAATTGGGTGGCCATGGCATGCTATGCTAGGTGTTAACCATGGTCTATGAGGTTCATAAAATGATTTAGAGAAATCATTTATGGTAAGAAAGAGTTCGATGATATTAAGAGTTGATATCATGTCTCATTGCCAATTAGTGATGAGCCTAGTAAGTCACACACATACACAAGTTATCACCTATTTAAATATGATTTAATTAATTAATTAAAGAGTTTAATTGATTAATTAAATAGATTTGGTTTGCAATTAAATTGCAAAGTCCCTAGCATGACTTGAAACCAAATATAGATTATTGGATGTGAAGTATAAATTAAATTTATATTTAAAGTGTTTAAATATGAATTTAATTGATGAGAAATTAATTAATAGAGATTAATTAATTAATTTATATTTGATATAAATTAATTAGAAGAAGAAAATAATTATTTTGGGTTAAGAACTCAAAATTAAGACACAGGGGCATTTTGGTCATTTCACAGTGTGACACGTGGCACCATGAGATGGTGACACATGGGATTACACATAAGCTTGCCAAATTTTTTTTCTAATCATGTAAGATGATTAAAATCAAGATTAAATATAGGTTTGACACTTGGCACAATGTGATTGGGTCACTTAAACCTAGAGCTAATCAAAAGGTGACATGTGGCTAGGGTTTAATGTGTTAACCTAGCTATTTAAGTGTGGTTATGAAAAGAAAAATAACCAGCAGCCTCTCCTCTCATTTGTCACGCCACTTTGAGCCTCTCCAGCTATTTCTCTTCATCTCTCATCAATTCAAAGAGATTAACCATCAATCTCTTGAATTAAGAACACTAGAAATTGTTTCTAGTGTCCTATTTACATCTCTAATCTTTTAAAAGGCAGAACTTGAATTTCTAATTAATAGAAAAAGCTTTAGAGGCTGTTCAAGGGCTGCCATAGGTGTTCTTGGTGTGGACAAGCTAGAGGGACAACATTTGGTGTCCTGAAGACGAATCTCAAAGGCGCAGACACGCTGTAGTGCATCAAGAGGTTAGTGTAACCGGTCTTGATTTAATCTAGGGTTCTAAAATTAATCTGATTAATTTTAAAATCTTAAATGGCAAATACAGATCCAAAAACATATTAAAAGAGTTTTAATATGTTGTTTATCATTGAAATCAAATAGATAAAAATAAATCTTGCATGGTGCATGTGACCCTAGGTGAAAATTTTTGAATTCAATGGTATAATCTTGTGTTTTTCACGCTTCTGTTCCTTCAGACCCTTGGTACATTCTAGGTAATTTAGGTTTTAATGTCATTAATATGTCACATTCGATAGTCTTTTAGGGTTGGTACACGTTACCAAATTCATTTCTGTGTATACTGCATTTTCTTGCGATTTGCTGGATTCCGGGATACTAGTTTGACCTAGCCGGACGACCTAGTTCCCTCAGTTTTTGGGTTTCGGTCAAAACTACAAACTTGTAGATCTATGTCTTATTACACGCGGGACAAAATTTCAGGTCATTCCGAGTTATGTAGACCAAGTTATGGTCATTTTACTATTGCTGGTCAAATTGCACCAAAATTGGTCATTTTAGGTCACTTTAGGTCATTTTAGGTTCGGCCAGTTTTTGGACCCGAACTTGTGCAAGCTGTTTGACTTGCTTATGGTAATTTCTGGGCTTTGGTGTCTTCATAAGACTTGTAGATATGGGTCTTAACTATTCATGGTTAAAAGTTTAGGTCAATTGGACCTGTTTTGAGTGAGTTACGGCCTAAATACTAACTGCTGCCCAAATGGTCAGTTTTCAGGCCTCAATTGCACTTAATCCGAATTTGGTCATTTTTCAAGCTACCTTGCAAGCAGAATTTTTGCAAGCTTCCTTCATGAAAGTTGGCACATTTTGTGCCTATTTTCACCTCCAATTGGTCTCATACCAATTGGAGCCACACACTTAATGTTATAGGCCTAAAACACAAACTGCCTTATTGCAATTCTTGCATACATATCAAACATCACTTTTAACACTCACCAAACATAACATTCAAACTAATTCTGGTTGTACCATGACCTAAACATAATTCACAACACATTATAGGTCATTTTGGCAGCTTACAATTATATTCAATGTGCACCAACAAGTGCAGAATTTGCCCAACTCAATTTACAATAATTTAACTCTATAACCAAGCTCATTCACATGTCCAACCTTCACACCACTATACATACATTCAAACTGCCATAACAACCAACATATTTTAACATCATTATTCCATAAACCAAGCATGAATTCCAGCATTCTTCAAGAGTTAACAAACTGCCACAATGGTACACTTACATTCCATTACTTTCCAAGCTTTAAATTTCATTTTACATTTACATATACTAAGTATACAACACCTAAACAATTTCCTACACAATATACATTTAATCAATCATTTAATTCACCATTTACAAGCACAAATAACCTGCCTTCAAGGTATTTCCATGGCTGCCAAAATTACACATTCCCATTCAACATCAAACCTCAAAAATTTCTTCATAATTCAAACACCCATAACATGCTTAAAAATTTTAACAAAGCAATATTCAAAAATACAAACTTACCACTTTGGAAATTCTTCAAAAATCCTCCAAAACTTGGTCTTCTTGCTGCCTATCTACTGCCCATTGTGTAAGGATCACTTTTAATGGAGAGACTTACAAGAAATTATGGCTTGAAAGTGAAGATTGGAGTTCATGCATGGAGCTTGGAAGCTTTGGCCATGGAGTTCTTCTTGGGAGCAAATCGGCTGCTGTTTGGGAAGGTTGAAGAAGATGACAATCTGTCCAAAAATGAGGATGTAGTGGTCCACTTAGGTGAGTTAGTGGAGCACCATGGGTGATTAAATATTTATTTAATCTTAAATTCCCAATTTCTCACATTAAGCTCCCAATTTTTGCTTTTTACTTTAGGTACCACCAATTTAATTTTTTCATGACATTTTCAAGTGTAATATCATGTATTTTTAATGGACATTTAAGTCAAAAGACAACTCGGGGTGTCAAATGACCACAATGCCCCTATTCAGGTTGCATTCTCGATTTTTTGGTAATACCGGGTTTTGTCCGTTTTTTGATTTCTCACTTTTCTTTGTACTAATGATTTAATTTTTCTTTAATATTTCTTATGATATTTATACTTCAATAGGTGTCTCTTTAAGTCTTAAAAATATTTTTCAGGGTTCCCCGCGGTCCAGGGCTAGTCAACGGTCTACGCCGTGACTTCCCCGTGCGGTCACCCATTGCTAGGGTTCTCGGCTCGCTTAACTTGGTTGCATTTCTTTACTATTATTTTTCTTTTGTTTTTCTTGTATTTTCTTTTCTTGTATTTCATTATTTAATGTCTCCTCACTCATATCGAAGTGTAGTTCTAGGCATTCTAGTTGTCCGGACAACACTGGTCACCGGAACACTAGAACGCACTACCGAACTTAGGGGTGTTACAATTCTCCCCCCCTTAAATAAATTTCGTCCACGAATTTTTTCCCAATGGCCATCTTACAATAGTCATACGTTTATTTTCTCCTTTCTATATGATCGTATAATCTTCTTTCTCTCGAATTTGTATAAGACTTTTAACAATCTAATATAACATTTAATTTTTTTGTATAACACCAATCTTCTCTTACTATTGTCCTGTCTAATATTTCGATTCATGTTCCTTCTTGAATGACCCTTGAGGTCATGCTAGAATCATTTATCTAGTCATTGGTCCTCTGACCATTCTAGTCCATAGTCTTCCTCACATTCGTAATATTTCTTTGTTATATTTGAACCAACTGTTCAAATTTTTTACTGCCATAACTCTTTTTATCTGTCAATATTCTATAACTTACTTTCTTTTGTACTGAACTATAACCTTTCGATATTCTAACCTTTGAGTTTTAGATCCCTAAGTAGGATTTTCAAACTTATTTCTAACAATTAAATTCTGTGATGGCATAACTATACCAAAACAGATGCCATTGGCAACTATTCTTATCTAGGTGTACTATCGGATAGTACGTAGCTCTACATAATAATCTCAAGTCAGTACTGTAATCTGCAGCTTGCAGTATAAACATCAAGAATATTGCATAGTTACTACGATACATCCCAATAGATCAAATTTTCCTATCTTTTATCCTTTTCGAATTCACTAATATCCCAAACTTATTATGATTACAATATCCATTAACAATTACTAACAGTGACATCCTTGCCCTCATCTAGAGCAATTCCATTACTGCATCTTAGTTTTACGTCCTCTTGTCTTACATTAAATAGGCTTGCCAATTAGCTTTATAATTTATGGTGTGTTAGAAAATACTTTTCGCCAATAAACTCTTTCAAAACTAATTTCACTTATTATCACAATCCTTATTTTAAAGGGCTAATCACTAATGCATCAAAATTTATTCCCCTGTAAAGGAATAACAATAGAACATATAGTTTTAACACTAACATAAAAGTATACAGACCCCAAGTCAAACAATACATATATATATCTTAGTTACTATTTGAAAAAGTACCAGCAATAATATCAAAAGTCTAAGTCTCTTCTCTCTGCCGTATAGCGTATACTCCAGCTGGAGCATCACCCAATTCTGGCTGATTCACAGTACTCTAACTTCTAGGTGTACTACCCCTACCTCTACCTTTGCCTCTACTAACTGATGGTGAACTCTTTGGGGCAGAAACTTGGGTTGATCCCTTTGGTGTAGTAAATGATCCAGAACGACCTAGATTTAGACAATCCCTAGCAAAATGGCCAGTCTCTCCACAGTTAAAACATGCTCCTACGGCTCTATAACATACCCCACTATGTGGTTTACCACAAGTTTCACAAAGTCAATCTGACAGCGCATTCATGGGTTTCTGTTGAGTTTGCTGATCGGATCGAGGTGGTTTCTGTCCAGAAGATCTATCTCTACCAGACTTCCTACTATCTCTGTTGTATCCCCCAAAGTTTTTCCTCTTTCCAGTAAGACCACTAGAACTCTGTTCTACTGACTTTCTCTCTTTTTCTGTCTTCTTTGATTTCTTTTTCTCGTGTCGCAGATTCAATTCTTTCTAATTCTAGTGCTTGAGAAATAAGTTCAGAGAAGTTGTTATGTTTGAATCCGACCACTTGTAATCTGATACTAGGCTTCAAGCCGGTTTCAAACCACTTACATCTCTCCCTATTGGTAGAAAGTAGACTTACTGCATAATGGCTCAGGCGGAAAAATTCCCTTTCATATTCAGCCACCGATCTACTCCCCTATTTCAGACTTAGGAACTCTTGCAGTTTCTGATCTACATAAGCATCAGGGACATATTTTTGTTGAATTCCCTGAGAAAGTCACTCCAGGTTAGCACTGCAGGTTCTACCAAACTGTGGGGAATGGTTTTCCACCAGTCATAAGCATCTCCCTATAGTAAAGATACTGAGTATTCAAATCTGAGCTCCTGCAAAGGCGCTTTCTTGAATACCCTATCCATCCTTTCTAACCACTGTTCTGCCTCTAGAGGATCTACTGTCCCCTTGGACTCTGTAGCCCCATATTTCATCAATTTGTCATACTGCCTTGCAGAAGACCATGGTTGTACCACTGGTGTCTGTATTGGAGCTTGAGTAGGCACATTACCAGCCATTTGTTGGAACATTGCGACCATCTCACGAGCGAATCGAGCAGGAAATGCGATCATGGGGGTCTTCTTTGGACCAAGAACATTATGTAGGGCCGGGGCATCCCCTTGCACCTTAGCCTCTATAGATTAATCGACTGAACGATCACCCTCTTTCATAGTCAATGCGAGGATCTTAGACCTCCTAAACAAATAGCACAAGGAGATTTCCTCCCGTTAGTGCATATTTATAATGTAATGTACTGTATGTATCAGACAATGATATTGAGCAATTGTACTATGAAGAAAGAATATTCAAGTAACATGTGAAAATAGAATTTAAAAAAAACTAGCTCTGATACCACTAAAACATGTCACACCCTACCCCTCTGTAAGGCATAACATGATCCCGTAGTATACCTAATGAATTACCAACTTCGCCTACTGATAACCCATTAAATACACTACAAGGGATTTTCAAAAACTTTTCTTACTTCTTTTACAGTGGTGAGCACTATTTACAGGTGTTAAAAACCTTTTTGAACTGAGGTGAATTAACTAACACATTTACACTATTAGTAATTTCTGTAAAAAATTTTGGCAGAGTGCCCTCCGTAATTTGGATAAAATAGTTCTTCAAAAACCTGTAAAAAGCACTTCAATATTTTTCTCAATCTCAAACTCTAGCATAATTCAACACAACATATTTCTCAACTCAAATCCATAGTAATTTTTCAAAAACTGAGATACAAAAAATATAATACAATTTTTACAAGTCAAAATAACTCATAATTTATTTTACAACTTTAATGTACAATTTTATTTTACAACTGCTCAAAACCAAGAACAATATATACATACAGTGAACATACATTACAGTACAAAATGCAAAATGTGGTATACTCAATATACCCGATGATCTCTCAATGTAGTACTAGCAGCCTAGTCTGCTGCCCTGTCAGTCTGTCTACCTCCGACAGCAATGAAAAGCTATCGCTGAGTAAAATTTACTCAGTGGTGCACAATAACAATTTGAAATGCGATATATAAATCTTTTATTGACAGTTCATAAATCAAATGATTCACAATTCCATTTCACAATTTACAAAATTCATCTAACACAAATTTGATCAAGTAATTGAATAATACCATTTTGCAAATCAATAACACAATACAATCAAATAACTGAATAATACAATGTTGCCAATCGATAACATAATTTAGGCCATGACACAATTTTTCCACACATGCCGTGTTGTACACCACGACAAGACACACTCACCCCAATAATCAAAATCAATGAGGGAGGAAGCTAGCTAAATAATGAGCACTCATCCACACTCACCTCAGACTGGGAAGTCAATGAGGGAGGAACATAATCACACTCACCCTAGACTAATAAGTCAAAGAGGGAGGAATATATCACACTCACCCCATAAATGGAGGAGGAACCTAGTAACAGTGTCATGCCAAATGTGAATCAAAACAATTTCAAATCACAATATTTCATACAAACCATAAATCACATTTTATCTCAAAATTTCCATTTGCAAAGTTGGCAATACAATAAGTTCCAAATAATATTCCCAAAACCAAAGTAATCAAAACTTATTCATAACTCATTTCTCTACATAAATTTGCTAGTAAAAGCAGTGAATATAAAAGTATTGTGCACGGACACAATTTAAAACAATAACGTACAAATAATCATAATTTATTTCAATTGAAAAATTCAGAAGAAATAGCTATTGTGCACAAACACAATTTAAAATAATAACATAGAAATAATCATAATTTATTTCAATTGAAAAATTTAAAAGAAATACTTATTATGCACAAACCTCTGATAACTGTCTCTTGGCTCTGACTCAGTGTTTCCTTCCCCTCCCTGAGTCTTTGCTAACTGAGAAACACAATTTGAAGTGTTTCAGTACTCATTTAAACTGTCTCTAACGATAATGCTTGATAATTAATTCACTGAATTTATTTATTCGCTTAGTCAACCTACTATGTCGACCCTTGGTACATTCTAGGTAATTTAGGTTTTAATGTCATTAATATGTCACATTCGATAGTCTTTTAGGGTTGGTACATGTTACCAAATTCATTTCCGTGTATACTACATTTTCTTGCGATTTCTGGATTCCGAGATACTAGTTTGACCTAGCCAGACGACCTAGTTCCCTCGGTTTTTGGGTTTCGGTCAAAACTACAAACTTGTAGATCTATGTCTTATTGCACGCGGGGAAAAATTTTAGGTCATTCCGAGTTATGTAGACCAATTTATGGTCAGTTTACTATTGCTGGTCAAATTGCACCAAAATTGGTCATTTTAGGTCACTTTAGGTCATTTTAGGTTCGGCCAGTTTTTGGACCCGAACTTTTGTAAGCTGTTTGACTTTCTTATGGTCATTTCTGGGCTTTGGTGTCTTCATAAGACTTGTAGATACGGGTCTTGCCAGTTTTTGGACCCGAACTTTTGTAAGCTGTCTGACTTTCTTATGGTCATTTCTGGGCTTTGGTGTCTTCATAAGACTTGTAGATACGGGTCTTAACTATATGGTTAAAATTTCAGGTCAATTGGACCTTTTTTGAGTGAGTTGTGGCCTAAATACTAATCACGCCCAAATGGTCGGGCCAGCCTCAATTGCACTTAATCCGGATTTGGTCATTTTTCAAGCTACCTTGCAAGCAGAATTTTGGCAAGCTTCCTTCATGAAAGTTGGCACATTTTGTGCCTATTTTCACCTCCAATTGGTCTCACACCAATTGGAGCCACACACTTAAAGTTATAGGCCTAAAACACAAACTGCCTTATTGCAATTCTTGCATACATATCAAACATTACTTTTAACACTCACCAAACATAACATTCAAACTAATTCTGGTTGTACCATGACCTAAACATAATTCACAACACATTATAGGTCATTTTGGCAGCTTACAATTACATTCAATGTGCACCAACAAGTGCAGAATTTGCCCAACTCAATTTACAACAATTTAACTCCATAACCAAGCTCATTCACATGCCCAACCTTCACACCACTATACATACATTCAAACTGCCATAACAACCAACACATTTTAACATCATTATTCCATAAACCAAGCATGAATTCCAGCATTCTTCAAGAGTTAACAAACTGCCACAATGGTACACTTACATTCCATTAATTTCCAAGCTTTAAATTTCATTTTACATTTACATATACTAAGTATACAACACCTAAACAATTTCCTACACAATATATATTTAATCAATCATTTAATTCACCATTTACAAGCACAAATAACCTGCCTTCAATGTATTTCCATGGCTGCCAAAATTACACATTCCCATTCAACATCAAACCTCAAAAATTTCTTCATAATTCAAACACCCATAACATGCTTAAAAACTTTAACAAAGCAATATTCAAAAATACAAACTTATCACTTTGGAAATTCTTCAAAACTCCTCCAAACTTGGTCTTCTTGGTACCTATCTACTGCCCATTGTGTAAGGATCACTTTTAATGGAGAGACTTACAAGAAATTATGGCTTGAAAGTGAAGATTGGAGTTCATGCATGGAGCTTGGAAGCTTTGGCCATGGAGTTCTTCTTGGGAGCAAATCGGCTGCTGTTTGGGAAGGTTGAAGAAGATGACAATCTGTCCAAAAATGAGGATGTAGTGGTCCACTTAGGTGAGTTAGTGGAGCACCATGGGTGATTAAATATTTATTTAATCTTAAATTCCCAATTTCTCACATTAAGCTCCCAATTTTTGCTATTTACTTTAGGTACCACCAATTTAATTTTTCATGACATTTTCCAAGTGTAATATCATGTATTTTTATTGGACATTTAAGTCAAAAGACAACTCGGGGTGTCAAATGACCACAATGCCCCTATTCGGGTTGCATTCCCTATTTTTCGGTAATACCGGGTTTTGTCCGTTTTTTGATTTCTCACTTTTCTTTGTACTAATGATTTAATTTTTCTTTAATATTTCTTATGATATTTATACTTCAATAGGTGTCTCTTTAAGTCTTAAAAATATTTTTCAGGGTTTCCCGCGGTCCAGGGCTAGTCAACGGTCCACGCCGTGACTTCCCCGTGCGGTCACCCATCGCTAAGGTTCTCGGCTCGCTTAACTTGGTTGCATTTCTTTACTATTATTTTTCTTTTGTTTTTCTTGTATTTTCTTTTCTTGTATTTCATTATTTAATGTCTTCTCACTCATATCGAAGTGTAGTTCTAGGCATTCTAGTTGTCCGGACAACACTGGTCACCGGAATAGTAGAACGCACTACCGAACTTAGGGGTGTTACAAAATGACACAATTTTCATTTAGGAAACATGCCCAAAATGTAACCAAAACCTAGTGAACAAATTGACCAAAGTTGAAAAATCACAGTCTGCCTCTGTACAAACTGACCAAATGAACAGTGTTTGTTCATTTGGTCATAACTTGAGCTAGGCAGGTCAAAATGACTTGAAATTTTACCAGTGGTTAGCTGAGATATAGAACTAAAACTTTCTTGAAGAACACAAATCCAAATTATGCCATTAACCAAGTCATTTGGCCACCCCAATTTGGTGACCCAAATCTGCCAACACCAAAAATTGCCCAGAATTCTGGGTTGAATTCAATCAAGCAGCCATGGTTCAAATGGCCATAACTTGAGCTGAAAAACTCCAATTGGAGTGATTCAAAAAGGAGAATAAACTTAAGACAATAGGGAACATTTTCTATGAAGGAAGTTTTGCCAAATTCTAACAAAAAAGTGACCAATGGAACAGTGCAACCTTAGACTTCAAAACTGAAAATTATCAAATTTGCCTAAAAAGACTTAGAATTTGAATAAACAACCAAAGCCAGCAAATTTAGTGACCAAAATGTGGTATGTGGGTGAAGTTGGAATTCCCATACCTATTAAGCCTCAGAAAGTCAACAATTTGACTTGAATAGTGTAGTGAATAGTAACCCGAAACACCAAAATTTCGGGATCGTCGAGTTTAACATGTTAGAGCTAGGTAAAAGTGAAGTTAAATTTATTTTTGGATTTATGCTAAGTTATGGTACTGAAACACTGTAAAATTGTGTGTTTCAGTTGAAAAGAATACCGGGAAAGAACCCAAGGAACCGAGTCAAGGCCAACAGGCGACTCGCTTGAGGTTTGTGCCCAACATCACTATGCTTTAAAATTCATTGATTAAGTGAATGAAATATGCATTTTACTTTTGCTTTGAATCGTTGAAAGTATTGTGACCTTATTTATGATGTTTTGATTTAAATTGTGAAAGTTACTGTGTATATTTGAAATGACAATGCTTAGCAAATTGTTAAGATAAGTTTTGAAACCACAGTGTCATGACCATATATTTGAACACCTCACTAGCACGACTAGTGGGGGTAATTAGTTTCGAATTTTGATTCCTTCTCTGGAGAAGTGTTGAGGTGTGTCAGTAGAAGAGAATGTGAATGGATATCCATATATTTGAGCTAGCTAGCCTTGTGATGTGATTTCTCTTTAGCTTCTGGCTATTGAAGTTCTATTTGTTTCGAATGGCATGAACTAACTGTGGGTTTTATGAAATGTGATTTGATACTTCAAAATGAAATTGTTTGGGATTAAAATCTCATAATGCATCATTGTATTTACTTTTCATGTTCAGTCAAATTTTCGAATAAATGTGATTTAAGTTCTGCATAAAGATTATTTTAGTATGTTTGTGCACCACTGAGTCCTAGTACTCAGCGATAGCTTTTATTGCTGTCACAGATATAGAGACTAGAGGAGCAGTAGACTGAGCTGCCGAGGATTGAGGATTTATCAGCTTGAAGTTATTGGGTATAATTTATACCCTCCTATAAATATTTATTTTGATGTATGTATTGCACATAAATGTATGGACATATAAATCGGTCTTGAGCAGTTTGTACAAAGTTTGTATAAAGTTGTAATAAAATTTAGTGGAATTTTCATACTGTAGATTTTGGTATGATGTATATATATATATAGTTTGTTGTCTTTAATGAATGGAAATGTTTTATTTTAATTTGAATGAGATTGATAGATATCATTTTACTGATGATTGAACTTTGGAAATTGAGAAATGTTGACTGTTGAATTTGAGATTCGAGAAATTATTGAGATTGATTGTGAAATTGAAGTAGTGGTTGAGAAAATTTTTGGAAGTACTTTTTACAGGTATTTGAAGAACAGTTTTCTCAAAATATAAATGGAACTCTATCAAAATTTTTATAAAATTTGCGGAAAAATAAAATGGGCCAAAAGTTTTAACTAGTTTTTAATTTCAATTAAATGTTTTAAACACCTATTAGAAAACGCTCACCACTTAACAAAAGTAAGAAAATTATTTTAAAATCCCTTGTAGGGTACTTAATGAGTTATCGGTAGGTGAAGTTTGGTAGTTTATTAGGTATTCTACGGGATCATGTTATACATTATAGAGGGGTAATATGTGACAACATGAGTACTCATTAGCTAGCTAGCCCTTCCCTCATTAATAACAGTTAGTGATGTTGAGATTGCTTTGTCGTGGTGTACAACACGGCACTGATTGTGAAATTTTGTGTCATGGCCTGAACTGTGTGTTGATGTTGGCAACACTAATGCTTTGTGAATTATGATTTATGAAGTGTGATTTCTCATTTGAAATGTTATTCCAATAAATAGCTCTTATGAACTTAGAACTATTATGAAGTTTTCATGCTTTAAAAAAATTTGATTTATTATGCTTTGACAAATTGTGTTTTACCTTAAGTTTTAAAGTTATTGGTTGTACACCACTGAGTGATATACTCAGCGATAGCTTATTTATGCTGTCGCAGGAAAGGGAAAGGAGAAAGCTACTGAGTGAGAGACTTGGGAGCAGCATTTTAGTATTGTTTGTGGGTATATATTGTAGGTATATCCCTGTAATTTCCTTTTAATGTATTTTGTACCTATATGTATGGATGTACAGACATTGAGCAGTTTGTATTTAAAAGCATTGCATTGCTATCATATTTTGAGTTGTAACTATTTTGTATTTTACTTTGGGACTTATGAAAATGTAACTCTTGCAATATTTGGTCTATCATTATTTCTAATGAAAGTTTACATGGAATTTTAACTATTCTCATGCAGTTTTCCGCAAAAGAATTGATAAGATAAGAAGATATGATTTGTTTTTGAATCCTTTGTAGCATAACTAATGAGTTATCGGTAGGTGGAGTTCGGTAATTATTAGGTATGCTATGAGAGCATCTCATGCCTTACCAGGGATAACGTGTGACAACACCCTACCCCTCCGTAAGGCGTAACATGATCCCGTAGTATACCCAATGAATTATCAAACTCCGTCTACTGATAACCCATTAAATACACTACAAGGGTTTTTAAATCTTTTCTTACTTCTTTTTACAGTGGTGAGCACTATTTACAGGTGTTAAAAAATTTTTAACTGAAGTGAAACCAGATAACACATTTAAAGTATTAATAATTTCTGTAAAAAAATTTTGGCAGAGTGCCATATGTATTTTGAACAAAACAGTTTTTCAAAAACCTATAAAAAGCACTTCCAATATTTTGTTAAATCCCCAAACTCCAATATCCAATCAACACAATAAGTTTCTCAATATTTTCCAACTCAAATCCACAATAATTTTCCAGTATTTTCAAAAGCTGAGATAAAAGAAATATATCACAATATTTACAAGCCAAAATAATTTATAAATTTAGTTTACAACTTTAATGTACAACTTTAATGTACAATTTTAATTTACAACTGCTCAAAACCAAGAACAATATATACATAAAGTGAACATACATTATAGCACAAAATACAAAATATGGTATACTCAATATACCCGGTGAAATCTCAAAATGTAGTACAAGCAATCTAGTCTGCTGCCCTGTCAGTCTGTCTACCTCCGACAACAATGAAAAGCTATCACTGAGTAAAATTTACTCAGTGGTGCACAATAACAATTTCAAATGCGATATATAAAACTTTTATTGACAATTTACAAATCAAATAATTCACAATTCCATCTCACAATTTACAAAGTTCATATAACATGTCACACCTTACTCCCCTATAAGATGTAACATGATCCCGTAGTATACCTAATGAATTACCGTACTTCTCCTACCGATAATCCATTAAATATACTACAAGGGATTTTAAAACAATTTTCGAGAAATTTAAGTCATAGATTAAAATCTGGTGTTATAAAATTTTTTTTAAAATTTCGGCAAAGTGCAGGCTGTATTTTGAGAAAACAGTTCTTCAATCCTGCAAAAGAAAATGCTCCCAACATGTTTTCTCAAATACAACTCCAATAAACTTTATTTCAATTCACAATTCAGTTCTCAATAAACAATCAATTCATTTTCAAACCGATCCCATCGTGAAGAAATATTTCATTGATTATAAGACTCAAAATTTATATTACAAAACTATTCAAGTAAATGAAATCTCAAATTTACATTTACAATAATTTACATTTAATTACATACCAAAATATTTTACAAGAATTTTTATACAACTGCTCAAATAATTTACATACATATTATTACATGCATACATCAAAACCTATGTACATGGGTATACCTATAATATACCTGGAGCTGATCTGAAAGTGTCTTCAAAGAAATGCTCTATGCTCTTCTTACCTGTGACAGCATACAAAGCTATCGCTGAGTGGTTAACTCAGTGGTGCACAACTATAATTTAAAACATAGTACAATATACATTGACAAAATTTACGGTAAATAATTTGGAAATCTGAATACTCATCAAATTCTAAAACTCAAAATATTCATTGCCAATAATGTGAATCATTTGTATAAAATGACTTTGATCACAAAATTCAATTTATCAAATCATAACTAACCATTTAGGTAATTCCAAAAAAATCAATTATACATAAACCATAATTGAAATCACAATTCTTTACCATTCAAAAGCCATTTTGTATCTCAAAAATCATTATGTATGTCAAAAATCAATCTTTATCTCACTAACTATGCAAGACTAATCCGAAAGGGCCATATTCGATGTGATTCTAACTCCCTATGGCCGGGGAGGTCGAATCAGATTCTAATTCCCTATGGTCAGGGAGGTCGAATCATCGTGCACAGTACCATCACAATAATGAATCTTCCGCAAGGGCCATAATGATAAAATAAACTTAGATCTAACATCAAATCAGAGCAAAATCTAAGCCTGTGCACGTACCATGGTAATCAAAATACAACTAACTCCATTGTCTTCTCAACAAATGAGAGAGACGGGTAATAACCTAGTCAAGCATCTATAGTGAGATATAAAAACAATATCACAATCCTTTTAGTGAGCATAAATCACAATATAATTCAATTCAAAGTCAATTTCAATATCCAATAATTTTTATGCTCATCACAATTTAAATCATAAATTTGCATTTTTTCATGAAAATTACCATCACAATTCAAAACATGTTCTATCACAATTTTCCAAAACATAATTTATTCAATCCATAACAATGCTTAATACTTGTGGAAATACCATTTCACAAAGCTAAATTCATACATACTATAACAATTTTCAATAATTATTGAATTAAATCCAATGCTTGTTAAACATAATACATAAGAAAAATATGTCATTTAATCATATGAAATATTCAAACAAAATTAGTTAAAAACTAGTTGTGCACAAACCTCTGATGACTGTCTCTTGGCTCTGACTCAGTGTTTCCTTCCCCTTCCCTGAGTCTTTGCTAACTGAGAAACACAATTTGAAGTGTTTCAGTACTCATTTAAACTGTCTCTAAGAATAAGGTTCAATAATTAATTTGTCAAATTCTATTATTTCCTTAGTCAACCTAATATGTCGACCCTCGATGCGTTCTAGGTAAATTTGGTTTTAATGTCACTAATATGTCACATTCAATAGTCTTTTAGGGTTGGTACATGTTACCAAATTCATTTCCATGTATCTTGCATTTTCTTGCAATTTGCTGGATTCTGGGATACTAGTTTGACCTAGCCGGACGACCTAGTTTCGTCTATTTTTGGGTTTCAGTCAAAACTACAAACTTGTAGATCTATGTCTTATGGAACGCGGGGCAAAATTTCAGGTCATTTTACTATTGCTGGTCAAATTGCATTAAAATTGGTCACTTTAGGTCACTTTAGGTCATTTTAGGTTCGGCCAGTTTTTGGACCTGAACTTATGCAAGCTGTTTGACTTGCTTATGGTCATTTCTGGGCTTTGGTGTCTTCATAAAACTTGTAGATATGGGTCTTAACTATTCATGGTTAAAATTTCAGGCCTATTGGACCTGTTTTTGTGAGTTATGGCCTAAAAACTAACTGCTGCCCAAATGGTCAATTTTCAAGCCTCATTTGCACTTAATCCGGATTTGGTCATTTTTCAAGCTACTTTGCAAGCAGAATTTTGGCAAGCTTTCTTCATGAAAGTTGGCACATTTTGTGCCTAGTTTCACCTCCAATTGGTCTCATACCAATTGGAGCCATACAATTAAAGTTCTAGGCCTAAAACTCAAACTGCCTTATTGAAATTCTTACATACACATCAAGCATCACTTTTAACACTCACCAAACTTAACATTTAAACCAATTCTGGTTGTACCACAACCTAAACATAATTTATAACATTTTATAGGTCATTTTGGCAGCTTACAATTACATTCAATGTGCACCAACAAGTGCAGAATTTGTCCAACTCAATTTACAACAATTTAATCACCAATTCATGCTCATTTACATGTCAAACTTCACACCATCATTCATGCACTCAAACTGCCATAACAACCAACACATTTTAACATCATTATTCCATAAACCAAGCATGAATTCCAGCATTCTTCAAGAGCTAACAAACTGCAACAATGGTACATTTACATTCCATTAATTTCCAAGCTTTAAATTTCATTTCACATTTACATATTCTAAATATACATCACCCAAATGATTAACCATACACATAAATAATTAATCAACCTTCTAATCTACCATTTACAAGCAAGAGTAAACTATCTTCAAGGTGTTTCCATGGCTGCCAAAAGTACACATTCCCATTCAACATCAAACCTCAAAATTTTCTTCATAAATCAAACACCCATAACACCCTTACAAACTTTAACAAAGCAACAATCAAAAATTCAAACTTACCTATGGATGAGACTTCTCAAATCTTTAGTAAACTTCCTGATTTTGGTATCAAACTCTTCCTTGTGCTGTGGGGATAAACTTTAATGAAGCAACCTAGGTGTTTGGAGGTGAAATGAAGAGGATGATGAAGCTTGAACCAATTGCGGCAATGGAGGTTTTGAGAGAGTTCAATTCGGCATGGTGAGTCTCAAGGTTAAAGATGAAGTTTAGTGGAAGTAATCTGCCCATGTGATGTTAATTTAATCCCCAAAGTGCTCCACTCACCCATTTTTTTATGATTTAATAAGTGAAAAGTGTTAATTACCCAATTTGAACCCCATTTTTGTTATTTATATTAGGTACCCCTAATTTATTTTTTCATTATATTTTCCAAGTGTGATATCATGTATTTTCAATGGACATTTAGATCAAAAGACAACTCGGAGTGTCAAATGACCACAATGCCCCTGTTCGGCTTGCATTCCCGATTTTTCAGTAACACAAGGTTTTGTCCGTTTTTCGATTTCTCACTTTTCTTTGTACTAATTATTTAATTTTTATTTGATATTTCTAATGATATTTATACTTCAATTGATGTCTCTTTATGTCTTAAAGTTAATTTTCAGGGTTCCCCGCGGTCCAGGGCTAGTCAACGGTCCACGCCGTGACTTCCCCGTGCAGTCACCCATCTCTAGGGTTCCCAGCTCGCTTAACTTGGTTGCATTTCTTTACTATTATTTTCCTTTGTTTTTCTTATATTTTCTTTTCTTGTATTTCATTATTTAATGTCTCCTCACTCATATCGAAGTGTAGTTCTAGGCATCCTAGCTGTCCGAACAACACTGGTCACCGGAACAGTAGAACGCATTACCGAACATAGGAGTGTTACAATTCTCCCCCCCTTAAAATAAATTTCGTCCACGAAATTTTACCCAATAGTCATCTTACAATAGTCGTACATTTATTTTTTTCCTTTTTATACGATCGTATAATCTTCTTTTCCTCAAATTTGTATAAGACTTTTGACAATCTAATACAACGTTTAATTTATTTGTATATCATCAATCTTCTCTTACTATTGTCCTGTCTAATATTTCGATTCATGTTCCTTCTTGAATGACCTTTGAGGTCATGTTAGAATCATTTATCTAGTCATTAGTCCTCTGACCATTCTAGTCCATAGTCTTCCTCACATTCGTAACATTTCTTTGTTATATTTGAACCAATTGTTCGAATTTTTTTTATAACTCTATTTATCTGTCTATATTCTATAACTCACTTCCTTTTGTACTGAACTATAACCTTTTGATATTCTAACCTTTGAGTTTTAGATCCCTAAGTAGGATTTTCAAACTTATTTCTAACAATTAAATTCTGTCCTGGCATAACTATACCAAAACAGATGCCGTTGGTAACTATTCTTATCTAGGTATACTATCGGGTAGTACGTAGATCTACACAATAATCTCAAGTCAGTACTGTAATCTGCAACTTACAGTATAAACATCAAGAACATTGCATAGTTACTACGATACATCCCAATAGATCAAACTTTCCTATCTTTTATCCTTTTCGAATTCACCGATACCTGAAACTTATTCTGATTACAATATTCATTAACAATTAACAACTGGAACATCTCTACCTTCATCTAGAACAATTCTATTACCGCATCTTACTTTTACGTCCTCTTGCCTTACATTAAGTAGGCTTGCCATTTAGCTTTATAATTTATGGTGTGTTAGAAAATACTTTTCGCCGATAAACTCTTCCAAAACTAATTTCACTTATTATCACAATCCTTATCTTAAGGACTAATCACTAATGCATCAAAATTTATTCTCCTGTAAAGGAATAATAACAGAACATATAGTCCTAACTCTAACATAAAAGTATGTAGACCCTAGGTCAAACAATACATAAACGAAGAGTGCCATCCTTCTTCTTAACAAACAATACTGGCGCTCCCCATGGTGACACACTAGGGCGGATGAAGCCCTTTTCAAGTAGTTCTTGCAACTGTACCTTCAACTCCTTCAACTCTGCTGGTGCCATTCTGTATGGTTTTATGGAGATTGGATCCACACCAAGCATAACATTAATTTCAAACTACACCTCTCTTTCCGGAGGTAATCCTGGCAATTCATCAGGAAATACGTTTGGAAAGTCATATACTGTAAGGATGTCCCTCAATGCTGGACTTCCCACTTGGGTGTCTACCACATGTGCCAAGTATGCTTCACACCCCTTGCTGATCATTTTCTGGCTAGTGCAGCCGAAATAATGTTTGATGGCAATAGCTGCCTCTTCCCATGTATTACCACATCACTGTACTGAGGGAGACCGAAAGTGACTGTCTTCAGCCTACAGTCAATCATGGCATGATGCCTAGCTAACCAATCCATGCCAAAGATGATATCATAATCTCTAAAGGGCATTTCAATGAAATCAGATAGAAAAGTGTATCCTTGGATCACCAAAGGAAAATCTCTATACATTCTATTAACCCTGACCTCCTGTCCTAGCGGACTTGTTACTAGCACCTCAAAGTCCATTTTTATACATGGAACAGCAATGCAATCAATGATGCTAGCACTCACATAAGAATGGGTAGAACCTAGATCAAATAACACAAACACATCTTAGTTAAAAGTTGAGAAGGAACCAGCCACAACATCAGATGTCTTGGCTTCTTCCCTCTGTCTTGTTGCGTAGACTCTAATCGGAGCACTGTCTTGCTCTGATTGTTTCACTGTGCCTTGGCTGCCTGCTGGGCTACCTCTACCCCTGCCTCTACCTCTGCTAGGTGGTTGTGAACTTCTAGTGACAGGGCTCTGAACTGACCCTTCTGCAATAGTAGGAGGTGGTCCAACTCTGCGGCTACTGGTGCAGTCCTTGGCAAAGTGTCCTGTGCCTCCACAGTTATAACAGGCTCCAATAGCCTTATAGCATATCCCACCATGATATCTTCTACAAGCTTCACATTGACGAGAAGGGTAGGAACTTCTAGTTGTTCGACGACTGGACCTTGGTGGTTTCTGCCTTGATGATCCACCTCTGTTATATCCTTGAGTTCGGGGCTTCTCAATTTCTTTTCTCTTTCTCAAATTATTGCTTGAGCTCTGACCCATAGGTTTCTCCATCTTCTCCATTTCATGTTGCCCTTGTGGGGGTTGGGTCTGTACTTGGGCTTGGGCTGACAAATTATCCGCCATTTGTTGAAAGAAAGTGGCCATTTGCTGGGCCATTTGTGCAGTAATTTTTATCGGCAAAACTGGTACAGTCAGGCCTTCGACATTTTGTGGAGCTGGGGCCTCAACTTGTTCTTCTGCCATCACAGACTGTTCTATTGTCTCATTCTTCTCTTCCATATCTTTTCACAAGATTTTCTATTCCTGTACAACCAACATAAGGAGATTCCTCTCCATTAGTTCATATTTATGATGTAAATGTACTATATGTATCAAACATTTGAGCAGTTGTAGTTACCGACAAAAAGATTTCAAATTCACAGTTCGAAATTCACTTTAAAACCATTGCTCTGATACCACAAAACATGTCACACCCTACTCCCCTATAAGATGTAACATGATCCTGTAGTATACCTAATGAATTACCGTACTTCTACTACCGATAATCCATTAAATATACTACAAGGGATTTTAAAACAATTTTCGAGAAATTTAAGTCATAGATTAAAATCTGGTGTTATAAAATTTTTTTTAAAATTTTGGCAAAGTGCAGGCTGTATTTTGAGAAAACAGTTCTTCAATCCTGCAAAAGAAAATGCTCCCAATATGTTTTCTCAAATACAACTCCAATAAACTTTATTTCAATTCACAATTCAATTCTCAATAAACAATCAATTCATTTTCAAACCAATCTCATCATGAAGAAATATTTCATTGATTATAAGACTTAAAATTTATATTACAAAACTATTCAAGTAAATGAAATCTCAAATTTACATTTAATTACATACCAAAATATTTTACAAGAGTTTTTATACAACTGCTCAAATAATTTACATACATATTATTACATGCATACATCAAAACCTATGTACATGGGTATACCTATAATATACCTGGAGCTGATCTGAAAGTGTCTTCAAAGAAACTTACTCAGTGCTCTATGCTCTTCTTACCTGCGACAGCATACAAAGCTATCGCTAAGTGGTGAACTTAGTGGTGCACAACTATAATTTAAAACATAGTACAATATACATTGACAAAATTTACGGTAAATAATTTGGAAATCTGAATACTCATCAAATTCTAAAACTCAAAATATTCATTGCCAATAATGTGAATTATTTGTATAAAATGACTTTGATCACAAAATTCAATTTATCAAATCATAACTAACCATTTAGGTAATTCCAACAAAATCAATTATACATAAACCATAATTGAAATCACAATTCTTTACCATTCAGAAGCCATTCTGTATCTCAAAAATCATTATGTATCTAAAAAATCAATCTTTATCTCACTAACTATGCAAGACTAATCCGAAAGGGCCATATTCGATGTGATTCTAACTCCCTATGGTCGGGGAGGTCGAATCAGATTCTAACTCCCTATGGTCTGGGAGGTCGAATCAGATTCTAACTCCCTATGGTCGGAGAGGTCGAACCATCGAGCACAGTACCATCACAATAATGAATCTTCCGCAAGGGCCATAACGATAAAATAAACTTATATCTAATCTCAAATCAGAGGAAAATCTAAGCCTGTGCACGTACCATGGTAATCAAAATACAACTAACTACATTGTCTTCTCAACAATTGAGAGAGACGGGTAATAACCTAGTCAAGTATCTATAGTGAGATATAAAACAATATCACAATCCTTTTAGTGAGCATAAATCCCAACATAATTCAATTCAAAGTCAATTTCAATATCCAATAATTTTTATGCTCATCACAATTCAAATCATAAATTTGCATTTTTCCATGAAAATTACCATCACAATTCAAAACATGTTCTATCACAATTTTCCAAAACATAATTTATTCAATCCATAACAATGCTTAATACTTGTGGAAATACCATTTCACAAAGCTAAATTCATACATACTATAACAATTTTCAATAATCATTGAATTAAATCCAATGCTTGTTAAACATAATACATAAGAAAAATATGTCATTTAATCATATGAAATATTCAAACAAAATTAGTTAAAAACTAGTTGTGCACAAACCTCTGATGACTGTCTCTTGGCTTTGACTCAGTGTTTCCTTCCCCTTCCCTGAGTCTTTGCTAACTGAGAAACACAATTTGAAGTGTTTCAGTACTCATTTAAACTGTCTCTAAGAATAAGGTTCAATAATTAATTTGTCGAATTCTATTATTTCCTTAGTCAACCTAATATGTCGACCCTCGATGCATTCTAGGTAAATTTGGTTTTAATGTCACATTCAATAGTCTTTTAGGGTTGGTACATGTTACCAAATTCATTTCCATGTATCTTGCATTTTCTTGCAATTTGCTGGATTCCGGGATACTAGTTTGACCTAGCCGAACGACCTAGTTCCGTCTGTTTTCGGGTTTTGGTCAAAACTATAATCTTGTAGATCTATGTCTTATGGAACGCGGGGAAAAATTTCAGGTCATTCTGAGTTATGTAGACCAAGTTATGGTCATTTTACTATTGCTGGTAAAATTGCATCAAAATTGGTCACTTTAGGTCACTTTAGGTCATTTTAGGTTCGGCTAGTTTTTGGACCCAAATTTGTGCAAGCTGTTTGACTTGCTTATGGTCATTTCTGGGCTTTGGTGTCTTCATAAGACTTGTAGATATGGGTCTTAACTATTCATGGTTAAAATTTCAGGTCAATTGGACCTGTTTTGAATAAGTTATGGCCTAAACACTAACTGCTGCCCAAATGGTCAATTTTCAAGCCTCATTTGCACTTAATCCGGATTTGGTCATTTTTCAAGCTACCTTGCAAGCAGAATTTTAGCAAGCTTTCTTCATGAAAGTTGGCACATTTTGTGCCTAGTTTCACCTTCAATTGGTCTCATACCAATTGGAGCCACACAATTAAAGTTCTAGGCCTAAAACTCAAACTGCCTTTTTGAAATTCTTGCATACACATAAAGCATCACTTTTAACACTCACCAAACTTAACATTTAAACCAATTCTGGTTGTACCACAACCTAAACATAATTTACAACATTTTATAGGTCATTTTGGCAGCTTACAATTACATTCAATGTGCACCAACAAGTGCAGAATTTGTCCAACTCAATTTACAACAATTCAATCACCAATTCATGCTCATTTACATGTCAAACTTCATACCATCATTCATGCACTCAAACTGCCATAACAACCAACACATTTTAACGTCATTATTCCATAAACCAAGCATGAATTCCAGCATTCTTCAAGAGCTAACAAACTGCCACAATGGTACATTTACATTTCATTAATTTCCAAGCTTTAAATTTCATTTCACATTTACATATTCTAAATATACATCACCCAAATGATTAACCATACACATAAATAATTAATCAACCTTCTAATTCACCATTTACAAGCAAGAGTAAACTATCTTCAAGGTGTTTCCATGGCTGCCAAAAGTACACATTCCCATTCAACATCAAACCTCAAAATTTTCTTCACAAATCAAACACCCATAACACCCTTACAAACTTTAACAAAGCAACAATCAAAAACTCAAACTTACCTATGGATGAGACTTCTCAAATCTTCACTAAACTTCCTAATTTTGGTATCAAACTCTTCCTAGTGATGTGGGGATAAACTTTAATGAAGCAACCTAGGTGTTTGGAGGTGAAATGAAGAGAATGATGAAGCTTGAACCAATTGCGGCAATGGAGGTTTTGAGAGAGTTCAATTCGGCATGGTGAGTCTCAAGGTTGAAGATGAAGTTTAGTGGAAGTAATCTGCTCATGTGATGTTAATTTAATCCCCAAAGTGCTCCATTCACCCATTTTTTTATGATTTGATAAGTGAAAAGTGTTAATTAACCAATTTTAACCCCATTTTTGCTATTTATATTAGGTACCCCTAATTTAATTTTTCATTATATTTTCCAAGTGTAATATCATGTATTTTCAATGGAAATTTAGATCAAAAGACAACTCGGGGTGTCAAATGACCACAATGCCCTTGTTCGGGTTGCATTCTCGGTTTTTCGGTAACACCGAGTTTTGTTCGTTTTTCGATTTCTCACTTTTCTTTGTACTAATTATTTAATTTTTCTTTGATATTTCTAATGATATTTATACTTCAATTGATGTCTCTTTAAGTCTTAAAATTAATTTCCAAGGTTCCCCGCGGTCCAGGGCTAGTCAACGGTCCACGCCGTGACTTCCCCGTGCGATCACCCATCGCTAGGGTTCCCGGCTCGCTTAACTTAGTTGCATTTCTTTACTATTATTTTTCCTTTGTTTTTCTTGTATTTTCTTTTCTTGTATTTCATTATTTAATGTCTCCTCACTCATATATCGAAGTGTAGTTCTAGGCATCCTAGCTGTCCGGACAACACTGGTCACCGAAATAGTAGAACGCATTACCGAACATAGGGGTGTTACATAACACAAACTTGATCAACACAATTGAATAATACAGTTTTGCAAATCAATGACACCATTTGATCAAACAACTGAATAACACAGTTTTGCCAATCAATAACACAACTTAGGTCATGACACAAACTTTTCCGAACATGCCGTGTTGTATACCACGACAAGGCACACTCACCCCACTAATCGAGATCAATGAGGGAGGAAGCTAGCTAGATAATGAGAACTCATCCACACTCACCTCAGACTGACAAGTCAAAGAGGAAGGAATATAATCACACTCACCCCATAAATGGAGGAGGAACATAGTAACATTGTCATACCAAGTGTGAATCAAAATAATTCCAAATCATAATATTTCATACAAACCACAATTCACATTTTGTCTCAAAATTTCTATTTGCAAAGTAGGCAACACAATAATTTCCAAATACAATTCCCAAAGTTAAAACAATAAAAAATTATTGATAACTCAATTCTCCAAATAAATTTTCTGGTAAAAGCAGTGAACATAAAAGGTATTGTTCATAGACCTCTGATATATGCCTCTTGGCTCTGACTCAGTGTTCCTTACGCTTCTCAATATCCTTTTCAACTGAAACACATAATTTAAAGTGTTTCAGTACTCAATGAATTTGTTTCTAACAATAAAATCCAATATTTAAATTTTCATGGTACTATTTCCTTCAATTCATTTCATTAGTCAACATATAATATTGACCCTTGATGCACTCTAAGTGAATTAGGTTTAATGTTACCAATATGTCACATTTTATAGCCTTTTAGTGTTGGTACATGTTACCAAATTCATTTTCAAGTATGTTGCATTTTATTGCAATTTGCCAGATTTCGGTATACTAATTTGACCTAGCCGGATGACTTAGTTCTCTCAGTTTTCGAGTTTTGGTCCAAACTACAAACTTGTAGGTCTACGTCTTATTGCACGTAGGACAAAATTTTAGGTCATTCTAAGTTGTGTAGACCAAGTTATGGTCAATTTACTAATGCTGGACAGAATGCACCAAAATGGTAACTTTAGGTCATTTTTAGGTCACTTTTGGTTCGGCCAGTTTTGGTACCTAAATTTGTGCAAGCTATTTGGCTTGGTTCTGGCCATTTCTGGGCTTTGGTATCTTCATAAGAATTGTAGATATATGTCTAAAATATTCATGATAAAAATTTCAGGTCAATTGGACCTGTTTTGGGTAGTTATGGTCAAAATATTAACTACTGCCCAAATGGTCAATTTTCAGGCTTTCAAGTCACTAATCCGGATTTGGTCATTTTTCAAGTCACCTTCTAGGCAGAATTTTGATAAGCTTCCTTCATGAAAGTTGGCACATTTTATGCCTAGTTTCACCTCCAATTGGTCTCATACCAATTGGAGTCACACACTTAAGGTTCTAAGCCAAAACATACACTGCCCTACTACACACTTCTCATCACTTACCAATTGCATATTCAGCACTTACCAAATTTCTTCCTTCATGCCAATTCTGGTTTGTACCTTACCATTAACACATTTAACAACACATTTTGGTCATTTTGGACAGCTTGTAACCATTCTCGATATGCACACTATAACACAGAATTTTCCAAAGTCCATTTACACTATTTAACCACATGAACATACCCCATTTACATACCCAATTCCAAACCATTATACACATATCCATGCTGCCATCAATAATATCTTAAACAACCATAAACAACTAAAAACAAGCTACATATACTGAATCTCTATGGCTACCAAAATGTACATCTCTATTAAAGCATCAAACTTAAAAAATTCTTCCATAAATCAACTACCCACAACCTTGGTTACACTTTTAATGGAACAAGAATTGAAAACACTCACTTACCACTTTTGAAGCTTGATCAAAACCTCACTAAACTTCTTAAAATTGCTATCAAACTCTTCCTTACAAGGTAAGGATTAACTTTAAAGAAGAGACTTAGTGGAAAGGAGGGCTCCAAGTGTGTTGCATGGAGCTTCACTCAACGGCCATGCAGGTTTCTCTCCTAAAGGTTTCGGCTGGTTTGATAAATGGAGAGTTGGATTGACAGTGATTGTTGGATCCGAAATGGGTGGTTGAAAAGTAAAAGAGGTTGAAGCTTGGTGAGAATCAACCGTTGTAGGAAGTGGGGGAAGAAATGGCAAATTTGGTTCTAATGGAGGCTTGTTTTGGGATATCTCCTTCATCAATTTCATGAGCTCTTAGACTTGATCTCTCAATTTAGAGACTTTTCCCTGTAGGTTTTGGACTTGTTCCTGATCTTCCATTATCTTCTTCGTTCGTGATCTTGTTAAGTACACTCGTCTCAGTTGAGCTACTTGCTTTGTTAGGCTTACTTTGCTTGGAGCAATGTTGATTTTCTGTGGGGAAATCATTGAATGAATTTCAAATTTTGAAAAAAAAAAAAAATCAAAGGTCCTGACTGGGATAAAGGATACGGTGGCGTATGAAAGCAAAGAATGGAATCTTTAGAAGGATAATTGCGTCAACTTTATCATGGCATCGCTTGATAGTCTAACGGTGAATGACTGGATCGAATGTGTGTCTATGAAACTTGTCCATATGTTACATTCGTCTTTTCATATAATCCTAGCATGGATAGTTCATATGGGAGTCATACTATTCATTCATAATTTTGCTAAACAACGGCCCAAAGTGATTCATTAATCAAATAGCTCTTACATAGTATATCTTTTACAATTGCCTAAGCTCAGGGAGACTTTTTAGAATGCAATGGCATCTTTTGAGGTACTCATAGAGTCTTTCTTCTTGTCGGGCAGGGTTGAATGTTTTCAAGGCGAATTTAGATTCGGGAAGGAGCTCTTGTTTTTCTTGCGCAATCATTCTTTCTAGCTGGTCAACATTTTCTCTCAGCTCTTGATGGAGGGTAACTTGTCTTTCTTTTTCTTTTCTTTCTTTAGCAAACTCCTTCAAAATGTCGTTGATAAGTTGTGCTTGCTCCTTTAGTTCGAGCTTCTTCTTTTTTCCGTCTTGTTTATATTTTTCCATGAGTATCTCCTGGTATTTCATTTTTTGTTGCAACTCGCCATTCCGAGCTTCCGCCTCTCTTATTGCACCTTGGAGAAAGGTCTTTTCCTTTTTCGACCGTGTTTCTTGTTCCTCAAATTTCACCTTTTTTGTCGTCGCTTCTTCCCTGAGCCTTTTTACCTCCCTTTTGAGGATTTGCTGTCAGTCTTCCAACTGCCTTATCTGTTTTAGAAACTGCTGGTTCTCGGCATCCGATCTCTGTAGAGAGCTTACCAAATGAGCATTATCTTCTTACGAAAGAATTTTTTGATCAGGGGAGCTACCTTCAAGTTCTGTAGTCTTGGCAATTAGGCATTCCTGATCTCGCTGGCCCTCCATCTAAAGTAGTCTTCTGTGGTGCTCGGCCCTTTAGGTGATCTTTCAATCATAGTGACGCTCTCCCATGATTTGCGGAATACTTTCAATTCTTCCTCACTACCGAGCTCATGGTAGAAATGAACTTGATGGTGTTCTTCAACACTAAGCACGGATTGGGTTGAACCGAACTGCCTCATTACCAATGCTGGGATGTAACTCATGTATTCGGTCACTCCGATCAAAGATATCGAATGATTACTCCCCGTACTGAACAAAATAGGTTGACCCAACATCCACAATTTCCTCCAGCAGTAGTTATGACTATTGAAGCTCAGAATCTGCTCTTGCCACTGCAGTTCGTTCTTTGGACTGATCGCTAATCTAGCCATTTTCTCAATAAGCAGCTGGTCAAGATACCAAGTTAACCCTTAGTCTCCAGAGGACACATGTGACTGAGGATCCAAAAGTGTAGCAATTAAGAACAGCACTTAATAGATCCTCTGCCTTGTCATCGATAATAAGTAAGAGTCAATAGGGTCTCTGTAAGAATTGCCGATATTGGGTTGACCTTTTGCTTTTCTACTGCCCAAAACATCTCTATGACACTGCAGGTTATAATTCCCAAAGGCCTGGGAAATATGATTAGGCCGTAAATCCCCAGAGCTAGTGTCATTGAAGCCTATTCCCATTGTCTATTTTGAATGTGCAGATCCAAATGTTTTTTGGCGTAAGTCCAATACCACCCACGTGTGTTCCCTTTGACAGTTTCTTTCACTTTTGCTTCCTCTGCAGTGACCCCCAATATATGTGCGAACCGTTTCTAAGTCTGCCTATGCTCGAGGTGTAGGTAGATCCGATTCTATGCCACATAAGGGATCGCTAGTAGTGCTTGATATTCTTCCATAATGGGTGTCGTATCAATGTCATTAAAGGAGAACACTCCATACTTGGGATTCTAGATAAACAGCATGGCTTTTATCGCCGAAACTTAGACTCTGACCCGTATCAAGGTTGCAATCCTTCCATATTTTTCCTTAAACTTTGCCTTGACATGATCAGGGAGTGATTTCCAAATGCTAGATAGCTTTGCAAGATTGGTCATTTTGACCTTGACCCCGCTCAGATCTAATGGAGGTAACTGGCCAGTGTCTGCCTCGGTGGCATCACTTTGTGGGGACTATGAACTATGAAGAGGTTTGGACCATGGTCTAACATTCTGTTCTTCTCTAGGAACTTCTTCTATCGACTGACTCGAGGATGCCATGTTAAAACTTCTATTTTACCCTTTTCAGACTCCAATTCACAACTCATGAGTAGAAAATTGTTAGCGGAATAAATTCAGGTAATTTTGAATTATGCTGCTGATGTGGTAATATCTATACACCAATCAAAGTAGGAAGGTGTTTAGATCAATCTGACAGTATGATTCAAAATTACCCCTCCTCCTTTTTTTAAAAAAAGAAAATTAAAAAAATACAAATAGAGTAAGGTAAAAGTATGTCCCTTTTTGTCCTAAAATAGGGAGAGTCCTAGTACTGGGTAAGTACTATCTAATTGGATAGTTTTATCTTACGAGGTAGTTTGCTACGGCTTTCAGCTAATGTGATAGTTTAGCTCAAGGTCTAATTTTCTAAAAGCCACAGGTCCCCAAATTGTCTCTACTCTAAACAGTAGAGCCCCATTCCACCACCATGATACTAATGGGAGAATTCCACCGGTATCACAGTAGATGGAGCAAGTTCCAATCTGAGCAGAAGCCTTCACAGATACTAACGGGGTAAAACCCATGGGTACTGCTACATGACTCCCTCCTATTTCCTAAAAGGGTGAGAAAGCCCGAGTATATGGCTGAAGTGTGTGAGAACATTGTGTGAGTGTTCAGTGTGTGAAGGGACACATTTACCTCTTCCCTATACAAGGGAATTTTTCCTTCTTCCTTTTTTTGGTTTTTTTTAGACGAAGAGTGCTGTGGGAAATAAGACAATCAAGATAAGCAAAATGGTTAGGAATAACAATAATTAACAGATTAAGGCTTTTAAATTTTTGTAATTTAAACCCCCTAATTATGATTTTAATTTACAAGAGCACAAGATTAAATCCACTTTTGGACCTCTAAACCAGGGTTAAGGTGAAAACCAACTCCCCAGTGGAGTCGCCAAGCTATCGCAAGGGTTTTCGCGATCGCCCGGACGAACACTCATTGAAGTGGGAAAAGTAAGGAGTCGCCACTTTAATTTTGAGAGAAATTAAAGAAAACCATTTGTAATAAAAATTTAAAAAGGAAACCACTTCGAAAACAGAGATTCTAAGTTTGGAGTTCGTATACGGGTGGGGAAGGTGTTCGGCACCCCATCTCGTCCCTCAACGAGGGTAAGCAGATTTAATATTATGCTCTTTATAAATTGAAATTGGTAATTCGGGGGTTGGAGTGACGATGTTAATCCTTCATAAGGGTAAAAAGAATATTTAATATTTCACTATTCAGGGCTGCCTAAGGACATGTATACATGAGATGACCCTTAGTGAGTAAGTATCGGGTAGCAGATTTTGTTTAGGGGTTTGTACTGAAGTTGTGATATTTTAATTTGGATTTTAGTTAAGAGAATTTAGGTAGGGACTCTCTCCCGATCTCTTGATGTATCAATTTAAGTGGGAGACTTTGGATAAGAACTCTCCTTTGATCTCCCTATATTCTATTGAAATTTTGGCCAAGAATCGGTTAAGAACTCTCCCCCAATTTCTTAAAGTATTCGGTTTAGAGTTTTAAGCGAGGGATCTCGGATAAGAACTCTCCTCCGATCTCCCTATATTCTATTAAAATTTTAGACGAGAATCGGGTAAGAACTCTCCCCTGATCTCTTAAAGTATTATGTTTAACGTTTTAAGCGAGGGATCTCGGATAAGAACTCTCCTCCGATCTCCCTTTATTCTATTGAAATTTTGGATGACAATCGGGTAAGAACTGAAGGAACGGAAGCGTGAAAAACACAAGATTATACCATTGAATTCAAAAATTTTCACCTAGGGTCACATGCACCATGCAAGATTTATTTTTATCTATATGATTTCAATGATAAACAACATATTAAAACTCTTTTAATATGTTTTTGGATCTGTATTTGCCATTTAAGATTTTAAAATTAATCAGATTAATTTTAGAACCCTAGATTCAATCAAGAACGATTACACTAACCTCTTGATATCTTTGCAGTGTCTGCGCCTTTGAGATTCGTCTTGAGGACACGGATGTTGTCCCTCTAGCTTGTTCACACTAAGAACACCTATGGCAGCCCTTGAACAGCTTCTAAAGCCTTTTCTATTAATTAGAAATTCAAGTTCTGCCTTTTAAGAGATTAGAGATGTAAACAGGACACTAGAAACAATTTCTAGTGTTCTTAATTCAAGAGATTGATGGCTAATCTCTTTGAATTGATGAGAGATGAAGAGAAATAGCTGGAGAGGCTCAAAGTGGCGTGACAATTGAGAGGAGAGGCTGCTGGTTATGTTTTCTTTTCATAACCACACTTAAATAGCTAGGTTAACACATTAAACCCTAGCCACATGTCACCTTTTGATTAGCTCTAGGTTTAAGTGACCCAATCAAATTGTGCCAAGTGTCAAACCTATATTTAATCTTGATTTTAATCATCTTACATGATTAAAAATATTTGTCAAGCTTATGTGTTATGCCATGTGTCACCATCCCATGGTGCCACGTGTCCTGCAATGAAATGACCAAAATGCCCCTGTGTCTTAATTTTGAGTTCTTAACCCAAAATAATTATTTTCTTCTTCTAATTAATTGATATCAAATATAAACTAATTAATTAATCTCTATTAATTAATTTCTCATCAATTAAATTCATATTTAAACACTTTAAATATAAATTTAATTTATACTACACATCCAATAATCTAGATTTGGTTTCAAGTCATGCTAGGGACTTTGTAATTTAATTGCAAACCAAATCTATTTAATTAATCAATTAAACTCTTTAATTAATTAATTAAATCATATTTAAATAGGTGATAACTTGTGTATGTGTGTGACTTACTAGGCTCATCACTAATTGGCAATGAGACATGATATCAACTCTTAATATCATCAGAACTCTTTCTTACCATAAATGATTTCTCTAAATCATTTTATGAACCTCATAGACCATGGTTAACACCTAGCATAGCATGTCATGGCCACCCAATTAGTAATAAGGTTTACCTTAAATGAACCTATAATCATATGTTACCATGCACTAGAATCTCTCTGTTACAAAATCCCAACTCAAGCCGAGTCATGGTTTATGTCAAACTCCATTTGCTATGAATATTATGTTCTCTTTTAATTCCAGCTTGATTAAAAGATTTTTCTCATCGAAACTCTTTTCTCAATAAATCTATCTGTCTGCCAGAACTTGAAACATCAAGAACAATTAAATGAACAAAGGATTTTATCTCTCTTTAGTTAGAGGAACAGATTCCATCTTGATCAACACCTACCTCCATATATAACTAGTAGGAGCCAACCGATGCCAATATACCCATACACAAGTACAAGTATGAAAGCAGATCAAACTCAAACTACCTATATACAAGATAATCTGCTATCTCAGGTCTAAAGATTATATGCACTGATATGATTTATGACAAAACATTGACAAGAGTAAACTCCATGTGTTTGTCATAAGTGTCACTGGTTCGGCCTACTTATCATTTATAAGTGCCTATCATGTTTGTTATATGGCATGAGACTCACCATTCCATCTTATTTATATCTCATATAAATAACTTGGGAACAAACATGAATACAATCTTTCTGGATAAGTCATGTCCTTATTATGAAGTATCCTCGATTGTGAACCTATTTATGATACTTTGTGCTAGAAATATTGTCACTCATATTCTTAACAACTTAAGAATAATATTTCTAACAAAATATCAATGGACCTTTTCTATTACACATAAATATATTATGTAAACGGAAAAGTGGAGATGCCTTTTATTATTAAAAATATGTACAAGATACATACTAAATGATATGCTCCAGGGCATACTACTAACAATCTCCCACTAGCACTAGAGCCATTCATTACAATATCTTAGACCTATCTTCTCAAGATGTCGGTCTAACTGAGCTTGTGACAAAGGCTTAGTGCATGGATCAGCTGGATTTTTTCAGCTGATGTTATTTTTCTGCATGGCTACATCGCCTCGCCCAACTATTTCTCTGATAATGTGGTAGCGCCTTTCTATGTGTTTGGATTTCTGGTGAGACCTTGGTTCCTTAGCTCAGATGATCGCTCCATTGTTGTCACAAAGTGTAATGGAACTGGCCGACTCAATGGAAGGAACTACCGTAAGTTCTATCACGAACTTCTTTATCCAAATTTTCCTTTGCAAGATCTCGATGCAAGAATATACTCGACCTCGAGTAGAATCTGCATCGTGCTCTGTTTGGAACTCTTCCAACCGATCGCACCTCCATTACAAATGAACACATATCCAGAGGTAGACTTTCTATCATCGATATCCGATTGGAAATCGTAATCGATAACCATCCAATTGCAAGTCTCCACCTCCATAAATCAAGAATAAATCCTTAGTTCTTCTCAAGTACTTAAGGATATTCTTGATGACTATCGATGTTTCAAACTGGATTGGATTGATACCGCTAGTCAAACTAACAGATATGCGATATCCGCCTTGTACACAACATTGCATACATTAAACTTCCAATAGCAAGCATATGGAATCCTGGCCATCTTATCTCTTTCTTCGGTGTCTTTGGAGACATCTCTTTAGAAAGGTGGATACCATGTCTCACTGGTAACAATCCTCTCTTGGAATCAAGCATGTTAAACCTCTTTAACACCTTTTCCAAGTATAGACTTTGGGATAAACCAATTATTCTTTTCGCTCTATCTCTATAGATGCGAATCCCAAGAATATAGGTTGCCTCCCTAAGTCTTTCATGGAGAATGTATTTGACAACCATACCTTTATAGTCCAACATACCGTATCATTACCCATCAACAAGATGTCATCCACATATAAGACAAGGAAAGTGATAGCACTCACTAACCTTCTTATATACACATGGCTCATCCTCATTTTTATAAAACCAAAAGATTTAATGGCTTCATCAAAACGGATGTTCCAACTCCTCAAGCTTGTTTCAACCCATAAATGGATCGCTTTAGCTTGCATACCTTGGAACCATCTTGGGATTCAAATCCCTTAGGTTGTTCCATGAAAATGTTTTCTTCAATGTATCCATTGAGAAAAGTCGCTTTGACATCCATCCGCCAAATCTCATAATCATAGTATGCACTATTGCTAATAAAATCCTAATTGATTTAAGCATGGCAACAAAGTAGAAAGTCTCCTCATAGTCGATTCCTTGCCTTTGGCGAAACCCTTTTGCTACTAGCCTTGCTTTATAGGTCTCTACCTTTCCATCGGAATTAATTTTCTTCTTGAAAACCCATTTATTCCCTATAGGTACAATACCTTCAGGTAGGTCAACAAGATCCCAAACTTGATTCTTACACATGGAATCAATCTCGGATTTCATAGCATCAATCCATTTTGAAGAGTCTATATCTGATATAGCTTCTTCATAGGTAAGTGGATCATCTCCATGATCTACTTCTTCATGAGTAGACAACTCTTGTTCTTCTTCATGAAGAAAACCATATCTCACTGGTGGGTGAGATACGCTGGTTGTTCTACGAGGAACAAATTGTAGATGTTTCATCAATGGGTATAGGTTGACTAGATGGATCTATATCCATCTGATCTGTTGGTTGGTCAGAATTCTCCAATTCTAACTCTATTTGCCTTCCTTTGCCTCCTTCTTGAACAAACTGTTGTTCAAGAAATGTGGCATCTCTACTTATCACAACCTTTTGTGAAGTAGGCAAATAAAAATAATATCCAAAACTATCTTTTGATATCCAACAAATCGACCTCTTTCTCGATCCGTCTCCAATTGATCGGTGTTCACTTTTGATATAAGTGGACAACCCCAAATCTTAACATTCTTAAGACTTGGTTTTCTTCCAAGCAATATCTCATAAGGTGTGTAAGACACTGATTTTGATCGAATCCTATTCAGAATATCTAAAGCTGATTCTAATGCACATCCACAAAAGGAGATTGGCATATCAAGATAGCTCATCATACTACTTACCATATCAAATAGGGTACGAGTACTCCTATCAGAGACACCAATCACCGTATGCGTTCTGGAGGAGTCACCGAGAAACAATGCCATGCTCTCAAGTATTCATCAAATTCGATTTCAAATATTCACCTCCACGATCTGATCGAAGAGCTTTAATACTTTTTCCTGTTTGATTTTCTACTTCAGATTTAAATTCCTTAAACTTTTCAAAGGATTCATGTTTGTATTTCATCAAATACAAATACCCAAACCTTGATTTATCATCAGTAAAGGTAATAAAATAATGAAAACCCCCTCTAACCATTTCTTTAAACGGACCACATACATCACTATGTATTAGTTCCAAAATATTTTTAGCTCTTAGCCCTTGTCCAACAAAGGGTGATCTAGTCATTTTGCCTTGAAGGCAAGATTCACAAGTTGGAGTAGGCTCAGAGCCCAATGAGGATAAAATCCCCATTTTCTCCAATTTTGCAATCCTATCTTCTGCAACATGACATAACCTTAAGTGCCAAATATATTTTGAACTTGAGTTGGTTTTCACCATGGCATTGTATTCTTTTAGATCACTTGCATTCAATTTGTGTTTGTCATTATTATCCAAATAATAAAGACCATCATTCATATAACCCGAACCAACATATTTATTTCCAAAATAAATATTGCAAACATCATCTGTGAACTGAAATTCATAGCCATTTCTAGTCAAACTAGATATAGAAATGATGTTCTTAAAAGCATCAGGTACATATAAAATATTATCCAAACACAAAACATGTCCAAACATGTAAAAAGATTTAGATCCTATGGCTAAAGCTTCAACATTGAGCCATTGCCAATCCGACTCTAATATCTTGAGAACGCAAGTCGCTACTATTTGCTAGTTCCGCATATCATTAGAAATGTGAGAACTGCACCAGATCTAAAACCCAAGTCAGATGAACTATGAGTATCATCGAATCTAAATAACAAGATATGGACATACCTTCAAGGTGTATCCTTCTTGTCCTTCAGAGAAGCAAGATACTGCAGGTAGTTCCTTTTCCAGTGCCCATCCTTTTGGCAGTGGAAATACTTTCCTTTGCCTCCATCAGCTTTAGTCTTCCTTTTCTGTTTAGCTATTTTCTTGGAAGGACCAGGAATCTGAGGTTTCTTTTTCTTATTTCCTTTCTTCTTGTTGGACTTTCCAGCAGAAGAAGATGCAACCAAAGCTACCTCTTTTCCTTTATTGCCTGGCATATTCTTTTGGGCAATAACCAGCATGTTGAGTAATTCAGCTAAGGTGCATTCCTGTTTAGTCATATGGAAATTTGTCACAAAATTCCCAAAAGACTCAGGAAGGGACTGAAGGATCAAATCCATTAGTAGTTGGAAATCCATGTGGAAGTCAAGATGTTCCAACTGCTCAATCAGCCGAATCATCTTGTAGACATGATCTTCAACATTCTGTCCCTCAGACATCCTCATGCGGAATAGCTGCCTAGATATCTCATACCTAGCATTCCTGCTGTGCTCACCATACAACTCTTATAGGTGAAGGAGGATTTCACTCACACTCTGCATGTTCTCATGTTGCTTCTGTAACTCATTACTCATGGAAGCAAGCATGTAACACTTAGCGCTCATATCATGCTCCTTCCACTTGTCCAAAGTTTCATGTTCCTCTTGTGTGGCCTCTGGAGGTAAGGGACCAGGAACATTTGAATCTATAACATATCCTATATGTTCAAGGTTCAAGACAAGTTTCAAATTTCTTAGCCAATCGCATGATTAGGTCCTGTCAACTGTTGTGATCAAGTATGCTTGCAAGGATATTGGATGGTGGTGGTTGTTTTGTGCTCATTTTTATCGTAAAATTAATCGCAGAAAATAACCAGATTAATTAGTAAATGTATCATGTAATTAACCAAAATGATTATGGTCTTTTAATCAAATTGGTCCTCCCACTAACTTAGCGAATCCTACACTTCCAAAGTAGAAAACGGAAATCCTAGTTGGATGGATTTCTAGTGGGTGATTGAATTCTTATAATTCTATTGATCATCCTCAGGTACATCCATTATTGGAATTACAATAAACTATAAGTGAGCAACTCCTTGCCCATCACATCTCATGTGAGGTTCAATCATTTACCTAGCCCCTAATGCTCAAAATCTGTGTACATCCATTATTGACTTATCTTGCATTAGTTAAGTTGATCCCATTGAGCCAGAATTATGTAAATAATTTTAATGTCCTCAGGTACATCCAATATTGGCCACTAAACCATTTACATATTTACAACATCTCATGCTTAACAATTATTCTTAAGAAAATCTCTTAAATTAATTGCATCTCATGCAACTATTTAAAATTTCTTAAAATAATTGCCCCAATGGAGGGCTTATGTTATAATTACTTTAATTATACCATTTCCAACTTAATCATTTGTTTGGAAGATTTTATAGCCATCCTAATTACTATTAAGGTCTCACTTTGCACATTATCCATTTAGAATGCATATATCATATAATTGCATACATTCCCATACATCTCATGCATTCATGGATAAGCAGTAAATATGGTATGATCATGGACTTTCTAAGGGATTCAATTCTAAGCCACCAAGAATTGAATCAGGGCATTCCTAGGTGCATTTCATTCATTCATTTTACAAGAGTTGCTGAAGGAGTACATAATCAACACTTGATATTGAATTCCTCCCACTGGTCCCACCAATGCTCTTGACCTCCTTGAACTTCTTGCAATCCAATATTACATAGTAATCCTTGGCATACCAAGGCGAATTTACAAGAACTTAAATAAATGAAATTACAACCCAAAAATATTACAAACTTAATAATACATGCCCAAAATAAATTAAAATAAATAAATTAATTTACAATCCCAAAGAAACATAAAAGAAATAAATCCAATCACATTGGTCTTTTATAGTCCATGATCATCCATCATGCATATCACTATTTAACAATTAAATAAAACATACATACTTAAATTAAATTGAATATCTCATATTCAACTTAAAAATCCAGATTTGAATATGATTCAAATAAATTTAAAAATTCAGATTTGAATCTCATTCAAACAAATTTAAAAATTCAGATTTGAATCACATTCAAACAACTTCAAAAATTCAGATTTGAATCACATTCAAACATTTTTTAAAAAAATCAGATTTGAATCACATTCAAATATTTTTTAAAAAAATCAGATCTGAATTTTATTGAATCAATTTTAAAAAATCAGATTTAAATATGATTCAAACAACTTTAAAAATTCAGATTTGAATCACATTCAAACAACTTTTAAAATTCAGATTTGAATCACATTCAAACAATTTTTAAAATTCTGATTTGAATCATAATTTAATTGTGTGATTAAAACAACTAATTAAACACTTTAATTAGTCAAAGAATAGGCCTTAGATCATACAACAATTTCAGAATTAAAAGCCAAACCTTGAACCACCCAAGGAACCATTGTTGCCGCCACCAATGGTGGCTTCACCATGTGTGACGCCACATCTCATGATCCAACCAGCAATGAATCTCTTGATCTCATGATCAAACACACAATTAAATTATATAATCAACAATCTAAATGGCAAATATAGTGGCTCTGATACCAATTGAAGGAACGGAAGCGTGAAAAACACAAGATTATACCATTGAATTCAAAAATTTTCACCTAGGGTCACATGCACATGCAAGATTTATTTTTATCTATATGATTTCAATGATAAACAACATATTAAAACTCTTTTAATATGTTTTTGGATCTGTATTTTCCATTTAAGATTTTAAAATTAATCAGATTAATTTTAGAACCCTAGATTAAATCAAGAACGATTACACTAACCTCTTGATATGTCATGCAATGTCTGCGCCTTTGAGATTCGTCTTCAGGACACCAGATGTTGTCCCTCTAGCTTGTCCACACCAAGAACACCTATGGCAGCCCTTGAACAGCTTCTAAAGCCTTTTCTATTAATTAGAAATTCAAGTTCTGCCTTTTAAGAGATTAGAGATGTAAACAGGACACTAGAAACAATTTCTAGTGTTCTTAATTCAAGAGATTGATGGCTAATCTCTTTGAATTGATGAGAGATGAAGAGAAATAGCTGGAGAGGCTCAAAGTGGCGTGAAAATTGAGAGGAGAGGCTGCTGGTTATGTTTTCTTTTCATAACCACACTTAAATAGCTAGGTTAACACATTAAACCCTAGCCACATGTCACCTTTTGATTAGCTCTAGGTTTAAGTGACCCAATCAAATTGTGCCAAGTGTCAAACCTATATTTAATCTTGATTTTAATCATCTTACATGATTAAAAATATTTGGCAAGCTTATGTGTTATGCCATGTGTCACCATCTCATGGTGCCACGTGTCACAATCGTGAAATGACCAAAATGCCCTGTGTCTTAATTTTGAGTTCTCAACCCAAAATAATTATTTTCTTCTTCTAATTAATTGATATCAAATATAAATTAATTAATTAATCTCTATTAATTAATTTCTCATCAATTAAATTCATATTTAAACACTTTAAATATAAATTTAATTTATACTACACATCCAATAATCTAGATTTTGTTTCAAGTCATGCTAGTGACTTTGAAATTTAATTGCAAACCAAATCTATTTAATTAATAAATTAAACTCTTTAATTAATTAATTAAATCATATTTAAATAGGTGATAACTTGTGTATGTGTGTGACTTACTAGGCTCATCACTAATTGGCAATGAGACATGATATCAACTCTTAATATCATCAGAACTCTTTCTTACCATAAATGATTTCTCTAAATCATTTTATGAACCTCATAGACCATGGTTAACACCTAGCATAGCATGCCATGGCCACCCAATTAGTAATAAGGTTTACCTTAAATGAACCTATAATCATATGTTACCATGCACTAGAATCTCTCTCATACAAAATCCCAACTCAAGCCGAGTCATGGTTTATGTCAAACTCCATTTGCTATGAATATTATGTTCTCTTTTAATTCCAGTTCTTGATTAAAAGATTTTTCTCATCGAAACTCTTTTCTGAATAAATCTATCTGTCTGCCAGGAACTTGAAACATCAAGAACAATTAAATGAACATAGGATTTTATCTCTATTTACTTAGAGGAACAGATTTCATCTTGATCAACACCTACCTCCATATATAACTAGTAGGAGCCAACAGATGCCCATATACCCATACACAGTACAAGTATGAAAGCAGTATCAAACTCAAACTACCTATATACAAGATAACTGTGCTATCTCAGGTCTAAAGATTATATGCATTGATATGATTTATGACAAAACATTGACAAGAGTAAACTCCATGTGTCTCATAAGTGTCACCGTTCGCCTACTTATCATTTATAAGTGCCTATCATGTTTGTTATATGGCATGAGACTCACCATTCCATCTTATTTATATCTCATATAAATAACTTGGGAACAAACATGAATACAATCTTTCTGGATAAGTCATGTCCTTATTATGAAGTATCCTCGATTGTGAACCTATTTATGATACTTTGTGCTAGAAATATTGTCACTCATATTCTTAACAACTTAAGAATAATATTTCTAACAAAATATCAATGGACCTTTTCTATTACACATAAATATATTATGTAAACGGAAAAGTGGAATTGCCTTTTATTATTAAAAATATGTACAAGATACATACTAAATGATATGCTCCAGGGCATACTACTAACAAGAACTCTCCCCCAATCTCTTAAAGGATTCTATTTAAAGTTTTAAGTGAGGGATCTCGGATAAGAACTCTCCTCTGATCTCCCTATATTCTATTAAGATTTTTAGTTAAGAATCGGGTAAAAACTCTCTCCCGATCTCTTAAAGTATTCTGTCAAAAGTTTAGATTGAGTTCGAGTAAGAACTCTTCCCCGATCTCTTAAGGTGTTTATCGGAATCGCATTTTATAAGAACTAAGAACTAAAGATTCTAGTGACCGACGGCGCAAAAGAAAACTGTTAAAATTTTCCTGGCCCACTGAGCCTTACAACTAGAGAGTGGATGCAAGACCGAACTTCTCACAGATTTCCTATATGATCGCCTTATCAAAATTCTTTGATTGGCGACATCCGATCTCTTTTAATCACTTAGTCAGGGATCCGATCCGATCTCAATTCCCGCTTTATTATATTATCACCTGGGCTCACTTCGTAGCCCGACCTTATAACTAATTTGTTTGACCTACTGTTTGAAGGAACGGAAGCGTGAAAAACACAAGTTTATACCATTAAATTAAAAAATTTTCACCTAGGGTCACATGCATCATGCAAGATTTATTTTTATCTATTTGATTTCAATGATAAACAACTAATTAAAACTCTTTTAATATGTTTTTGGATCTATATTTGCCATTTAAGATTTTAAAATTAATCAGATTAATTTTAGAACCCTAGATTAAATCAAGAACGATTATACTAACCTCTTGATGTACTGCAGCATGTCTGCGCCTTTGAGATTTGTCTTTAGGACACCAGATGTCGTCCCACTAGATTGTCCACACCAAGAACACCTATGGCAGCCCTTGAACAGCTTCTAAAGCTTTTTCTATTAATTAGATATTCAAGTTCTGCCTTTTAAGAGATTAGAGATGTAAACAGGACACTAGAAATAATTTCTAGTATTCTTTATTCAAGAGATTGATGGCTAATCTCTTCGAATTGATGAGAGATGAAGAAGAATAGATGAAAAGCCTCAAAGTGGCGTGACAAAGAAGAGGAGTGGCTGCTGGTTGCTTTTCTTTTTCATAACAACACTTAAATAGCTAGGTTAACACATTAAACCCTTGCCACATGTCACCCTTTGATTAGCTCTAGGTTTAAGTGACCCAATCACATTGTGCCAAGTGTCAAACCTATATTTAATCTTGATTTTAATCATCTTACATGATTAAAAAAAAAACATTTGGTAAGCTTATGTGTAATCCCATGTGTCACCATCTCATGGTGCCACGTGTCACACTGTGAAATGAACAAAATGCCCCTGTGTCTTAATTTTGAGTTCTCAACCCAAAATAATTATTTCTCTTCTTCTAATTAATTTATATCAAATATAAATTAATTAATTAATCTCTATTAATTAATTTCTCATTAATTAAATTCATATTTAAACACTTTAAATATAAATTTAATCTATACTACACATCCAATAATCTAGATTTGGTTTCAAGTCATGCTAGGGACTTTGCAATTTAATTGCAAACCAAACCTATTTAATTAATCAATTAAACTCTTTAATTAATTAATTAAATCATATTTAAATAGGTGATAACTTGTGTATGTGTGTGACTTACTAGGCTCATCACTAATTGGCAATGAGACATGATATCAGCTCTTAATATCATCAGAACTCTTTCTTACCATAAATGATTTCTCTAAATCATTTTATGTACCTCATAGACCATGGTTAACACATAGCATAGCATGCTGTGACACCCCTTACCCGACTACAGTGTAGCCGAGCAAGTTATGCCACTCAGTGTGCCGAGCACTCTATTTTATCTTAATTCATTTTTATTCTTCCTTTTGAATATAACTTGTGAAATATAATTCATTTATTGAAATTGTAATTTATTTGAGGTTCCGAAAATTTTATAGAAAATCCGGCGGAGTACCGGCTAAAAATAGAGAAAACAGTTCTTCGGAACCTGTGAAAAACACTTCCTATGATCATATTCAATCAATCCCAACTCCAATTATCAACAAAGTCTCAGAATAATTTCATCAATTTTATTTATTTCTCAATCATTCATCTCATGGTACTCATATACAATTCACATTTTGTATCACATCAAGTTACAGCAATTTCTTAACGATTCCTCTATTTATCATTTCACATCATCATTAGACTCAAATCATAAATAAATTCTCACATGTGATTTATAATCACAAATTACAAGTACTTACATTAATACAAAATTATATTACATTTGTTCAAATACATATGATAAAATAAGAGTTTAATTACCAAATTTACAAAAAATCTCAAAATACAAAATGGGACCTAGTGTCCTACCAATGCACTGTAGTCTGTGAGGTGACACGGACACTATGCAGAACTGTGAACTGCCTTACCGAATTTGTGGTCTACTGGGCCCTCTGTCCAAATCTTCATACCTACGCATTGCAAAAGCGACGCGCTAAGCATAAAGCTTAGTGGTGCCAATAATACAAGAAAATATAATATGCAAATAAAAATAATAATTTCCTTGCTATTGTGTTCATAAGAAATGAATAATTACTAACTTATTGTTTAGTTGAGGGCTAATCATGTTTTATGATATTAACTTCTTCATGCATTTCGTTAATTATTTTCTTCATGATCTTGAGCTTCTTTGTATTTTTGTAATCATTCCTGATACTTAATTTTCGTATTTTCTTTAATAATCAGTTCATTCACAGTTATACTTTTCCATGCCCAAGTAACCTATACCGACGATCGATCGATAACGGGTCGTTGGCACTGGACACCGCGGTGCCTCGGGCCGTCATACCATGGGACGCAGAACGTCAACCACGTATGCAGTCAGTATGGCTAAAGAGCCATGATATCACATAATCGGCATAAAAGCCATGAATACGGGCATAAAAGCCATGGATATGGGCATAAAGCCATGAATACAGGCATAAAGCCTTTCCTTTCGCAGTACTGCTAAAACAATACCCTATTGGCATGCCAAACTATCCAAACCAATCACATTAGGCCTACTAGGGCATTTTGCATTTTTAAGTTTCACAATTTTTGAATTTCAAGTTTTCATGTCACTATTCATTTCATTAGTCAACTAAAATGTTGACTTTTGCATAAACAATAGATACATTGGTTTTAATACTCCCAACATACCACATTTTGTATTCAAAACTTGTTAGTTTTGGTTGCCAATACCATTTCTAAGCTTAATGCGAATTGAACAAAATTTTCAGATTTGGTGCTTCATCTTTATTGTTCCATTTGATATTTCTACAGTGGGAATTTGAGGAAATGGTAAACATGAAAGTTGTTCCTTATTTTGTCTAGTTGAATTTCGTTTTTTGAATCACTCCATTTGGAGTTTTGTAGCTCAAGTTATGGCTAAAATAAGTTTACTGTTCACGTGTACTGTTCCTGCTGAAATTTTGGGTTTTGGCAGATTTTGGTCCAACTTTGGTCAGTAATTTGACCATGTTAAGTTCATAATTTGGTCTAACTTTCTTCATATGAAATGTTCTACCATGCCTTAGGTTTCCATCGGTTCAAGAATCGCCTAAATCTGAGTTTTCTAGAGAGAGTTATAGCCATCCAAACATTATTGTTCAAATGTAAATCTGCAGAGTTGCAGGTTTGATAACTCAACTTTGTTCAATAATTTGAATGGGTTAATGGCATAATTTGGGGTGATGTTCTTCATGAAAGTTGTTTTTCTATATCATATCTTGTTGCTGTAAAAATTTCAGGTCAATTTGACCATTCTACAGTGAGTTATGGCCAAATGAACAGTTACTGTTTATTTGGTCATTCTGCAGGGGCTGTTTGCAGGGTATCCGGATTGGGGCCAATTTTTGGTCCTCTTACTTTAGTCTTTTGGGCATGGTTTCTTCAGCAAAAATGTGCCATTATAAGCCTCGTTTCATGTCCAATTGGCCAAACATCAATTGGACTAACACAGCCCAAGTTATAGCAGTCCAAGTGGACTGAATTTTCAGTCACTCTGCTGCACTAACAAGGCAGCCTACACATTCACTTGGCTATACTATTTTTCAGTCCAATTCATGGTCAACATACCTAAAATGGTCACTAATTGACCGTTAAAATGTTCTCTAACAATTTCCTTAGCCAAGTCAACTTTTCACTTCTCAAAACCCTAGTTTTCCCTTATAATTCACACATACACCTAATTAAGCACTTCCATTCATTATTTATGTGTATATACACCTTAAACATAATCTCTAATTCATTCTAAGTCCATTAAAACCATAAAAAACACTCCACCTTTGTTCCTTCCTTAGTGCAGCCGAAATTCATAGGGTCCATATACATAGATTCCATTCATTTAATTTACAAAACCTTACTCACTTTAAGTCTTTAACATGAATTAAAAGAGATTTAATTGTAAATAGGCACTAACCTTGAATAGGGAAGAATTTCCCAACTCAAAACTTCACTTTCTTTCCTCTTCTTGGCTGCCAAACACTTCCCAAGAGGTAGAGACAAGCTTTTAGTGAAGGGACTTAGGGTTTTATAGTGCAAATTCATGGGGAAAATGGAAGTAATTAAAGAAAACTTCCATGGAGGGTTATGGAGGAGAGGATCACGTTTTGAAGAAGAAGATGGCTGCTTGTTTTTGGTCTTCCTTGGTCTTTATTTATCTCTTTTATTAATTAGTCAAATGGTTACTTAATTGTGATTGGTTATGGCTTTTAAATGACATCATCAAGATGTCATAAATTGCTTTTTATTTCATTTTCCTTTTCTTTTATCCACTACTCATTTCCAATTTCATTTTTAGTAATGTTTATTCATATTTTATGTCATATTAATTATTTACTTAACTGGACAAGTCGGCCACAAATCACCTCTGAAGGCGAAATGACCAAAATGCCCTCCGTTTGGCTTAACGGGTCAAAAGTGTCTGTACCGATTGAACAATTTTTCTAGGTATTTTCTTGGCATTCTAATGCCATAGGAACCTCAATGACCCTTCTCTGGAGTCCCAAAAATTATTTTATAATTTTTCCCCCGGGTCTAAGGCTCCTAGTTGCGAGAACCGCAACTTCCCTCTGGTTACCCTTCGCTTGGGCACCGGCTCATTTAACTTGGTTGTATTTTATTTCTAAAATTTTTACTAAATTTTTCTTATTAATATTTGAGTTAATTATGATTCCTTACTTTAGTTTAAATATTTTTTTCGGACGTTCTAGCTGTCCGGACCGACACCGGTCACCGGAACAGTAGAATGTACGGAGTTGCCACAGGGAGGGTGTTACACATGCCATGGCCACCCAATTAGCAATAAGGGTTACCTTAAATGAACCTATAATCATATGTTACCATGCACTAGAATCTCTCTGTTACAAAATCTCAACTCAAGTTAGAGTCATGGTTTATGTCAAACTCCATTTGCTATGAATATTATGTTCTCTTTTAATTCTAGTTCTTGATTAAAAAGATTTTCTCATCAGAAACTCTTTTCTGAATAAATCTATCTATCCTGGCTAGGAACTTGAAACATCAAGAACAATTAAATGAACATAGGATTTTATCTCTATTTACTTAGAGGAACAGATTCCATCTTGATCAACACCTACCTCCATATATAACTAGTAGGAGCCAACAGATGCCCATATACCCATACACAGTACAAGTATGAAAGCAGTATCAAACTCAAACTACCTATATACAAGATAACTGTGCTATCTCAGGTCTAAAGATTATATACACTGATATGATTTATGACAAAACATTGACAAGAGTAAACTCCATGTGCTTGTCATAAGTGTCACTGGTTTGGCCTACTTATCATTTATAAGTGCCTATCATGTTTGTTATATGGTATGAGACTCACCATTCCATCTTATTTATATCTCATATAAATAACTTAGGAACAAACATGAATACAATCTTTCTGGATAAGTCATGTCCTTATTATGAAGTATCCTTGATTGTGAACCTATTTATGATACTTTGTGCTAGAAATATTGTCACTCATATTCTTAACAACTTAAGAATAATATTTCTAACAAAATATCAATGGACCTTTTCTATTACACATAAATATATTATGTAAACAGAAAAGTGGAAATGCCTTTTATTAATAAAAATATGTACAAGATACATACTAAATGATATGCTCTAGGGCATACTACTAACAATCTCCCACTAGCACTAGAGCCATTCATTACAATATCTTAGACCTATCTTCTCAAGATGTCGGTCTAACTGAGTCTGTGACATAGGCTTAGTGAATGGATCAGCTGGATTTTCAGCTGATGCTATTTTCTGCATGGTTACATCGCCTCACCCAACTATTTCTCTGATAATGTGGTAGCGCCTTTCTATATGTTTGGATTTCTGGTGAGACCTTGGTTCCTTAGCATGTATGACTACTCCATTATTGTCACGATTAGTGGAACACGACTCAATGGAAGGAACTATCGTAAGTTCATCACGAACTTCTTTATCCAAACAGACTTCCTTTGCGAGATCCGATGCAAAGAATATACTCAGCCTCTGTAGTGGAATCTACAGTCGTGCTCTGTTTGGAACTCTTCCAACTGATTGCACCTCCATTACAAATGAACACATATCCAGAGGTAGACTTTCTATCATCGATATTTGATTGGAAATCAGAATCAGTATAACCATCCAATTGTAAGTCTCCACCTCCATAAATCAAGAATAAATCCTTAGTTCTTCTCAAGTACTTAAGGATATTCTTGACAGCTATCCAGTGTTCCAAACCTGGATTGGATTGATACCTGCTAGTCAAACTAACAGCATATGCGATATCCGCCCTAGTACACAACATTGCATACATTAAACTTCCAATAGCCGAAGCATATGGAATCCTGGCCATCTTATCTCTTTCTTCAGGTGTCTTTGGAGACATCTCTTTAGAAAGGTGGATACCATGTCTCACTGGTAACAATCCTCTCTTGGAATCAAGCATGTTAAACCTCTTTAGCACCTTTTCCAAGTATAGACGTTGAGATAAACCAATTATTCTTTTCGCTCTATCTCTATAGATGCAAATCCCAAGAATATACGTTGCCTCCCCTAAGTCTTTCATGGAGAATGTATTTGACAACCATACCTTTATAGTCATCAACATACCTGTGTCATTACCCATCAACAGTATGTCATCCACATATAAGACAAGGAAAGTGATAGCACTGTCACTAACCTTCTTATATACACATGGCTCATCCTCATTTTTTATAAAACCAAAGGATTTAATGGCTTCATCAAAACGGATGTTCCAACTCCTCGAAGCTTGTTTCAACCCATAAATGGATCGCTTTAGCTTGCATACCTTGGAACCATCTTGGGATTCAAAACCCCTAGGTTGTTCCATGAAAATGTTTTCTTCAATGTATCCATTGAGAAAAGCTGTTTTGACATCCATCTGCCAAATCTCATAATCATAGTATGCAGCTATTGCTAATAAAATCCTAATTGATTTAAGCATGGCAACAAAGTAGAAAGTCTCCTCATAGTCGATTCCTTACCTTTGGCGAAACCCTTTCGCTACTAGCCTTGCCTTATAGGTCTCTACCTTTCCATCAGAACCAATTTTCTTCTTGAAAACCCATTTGTTTCCCTATAGGTACAATACCTTCAGGTGGGTCAACAAGATCCTAAACTTGATTCTTATACATGCAATCAATCTCGGATTTCATAGCATCAATCCATTTTGAAGAGTCTATATCTGATATAGCTTCTTCATAAGTAAGTGGATCATCTCCATGATCTACTTCTTCATGAGTAGACAACTCTTGTTCTTCTTCATGAAGAAAACCATATCTCACTGGTGGGTGAGATACCCTCGTTGTTCTACGAGGAATAGTTGTAGATGTTTCATCAACGGGTATAGGTTGACTAGATGGATCTATATCCATCTGATTTGTTGGTTGGTCAGAATTCTCCAATTCTAATTCTATTTGCCTTCCTTTGCCTCCTTGAACAAACTATTGTTCAAGAAATGTGGCATCTCTACTTATCACAACCTTTTGTGAAGTAGGCAAATAAAAATAATATCCAAAACTATCTTTTGGATATCCAACAAATCGACCTTTTTCTGATCTGGTCTCCAATTTATCAGTGTTCAGCTTTTTGATATAAGCTGGACAACCCAAAATCTTAACATGCTTAAGACTTGGTTTTCTTCCATGCCATACCTTATAAGGTGTGGAAGAAACTGATTTTGATGGAATCCTATTCAGAATATACAAAGTTGATTCTAATGCAAATCCCCAAAAGAAGATTGGCATATCAGTATAGCTCATCATACTACGTACCATATCCAATAGGGTATGATTTCTCCTTTCAGACACACCATTCAGTTGTGGCGTTCCTGGAGGAGTCAGCTGAGAGACAATGCCATGCTCTCTCAAGTATTCATCAAATTTAGTACTCAAATATTCACCTCCACGATCTGATCGAAGAGCTTTAATACTCTTTCCTGTTTGATTTTCTACTTCAGATTTAAATTCTTTGAACTTTCAAAAGATTCATATTTGTATTTCATCAAATACAAATACCCAAACCTTGATTTATCATCAGTAAAGGAAATAAAATAATGAAAACCCCCTCTAGCCATTTCTTTAAATGGACCACATACATCACTATGTATTAGCTCCAAAATATTTTCAGCTCTTAGCCCTTGTCCAACAAAGGGTGATTTGGTCATTTTGCCCTGAAGGCAAGATTCACAAGTTGGAGTAGGCTCAGAGCCCAATGAGGATAGAATCCCCATTTTCTCCAGTTTTGCAATCCTATCTTCTGCAACATGACATAACCTTAAGTGCCAAATATATTTTGAACTTGAGTTGGTTATCACCATGGCATTACATTCTTTTAGATCACTTGCATTCAATTTGTGTTTGTTATTATTATCCAAATAATAAAGACCATCATTCATATAACCCGAACCAACATATTTATTTCCAAAATAAATATTGCAAACATCATCTGTGAACTAAAATTCATAGCCATTTCTAGTCAAACTAGATATAGAAATGATGTTCTTAAAAGCATCAGGTACATATAAAATATTATCTAAACAAAAAACATGTCCAAACATGTAAAAGGATTTAGATCCTATGGCTAAAGCTTCAACAGTTGAGCCATTGCCAATCTGGACTCTAATATCTTGAGAACGCAAGCTGCTACTATTTGCTAGGTTCTGCATATCATTAGAAATGTGAGAACTGGCACCAGTATCTAAAACCCAAGCTGTAGATAAACTATGAGTATCATCAGAATCTAAATAGCAAGATATGGACATACCTTCCGAAGGTGTATCCTTCTTGTCCTTCAGAGAAGCAAGATACTCTAGGTAATTCCTTTTCCAGTGCCCATCCTTTTCCAGTGCCCATCCTTTCCTTTGCCTCCATCAGCTTTAGTTTTCCTTTTCTGTTTAGCTATTTTCTTGGAAGGACCAGGAATCTGAGGTTTCTTATTCTTATTGCCCTTCTTCTTGTTGGACTTTCCAGCAGAAGAAGATGCAATCAAAGCTACCTCTTTTCCTTTATTGCTCGGCATATTCTTTTGGGCAATAACCAGCATGTTGAGTAAACCAGCTAAGGTGCATTCCTGTTTAGTCATATGGAAATTTGTCACAAAATTCGCAAAAGACTCAAGAAGGGACTGAAGGATCAAATCCGTTTGTAGTTGGAAATCCATGTTGAAGTCAAGATGTTCCAACTACTCAATCAGCCGAATCATCTTGTGGACATGATCCCCAACATTCTGTCCCTCAGACATCCTCATATGGAATAGCTGTCTAGATATCTCATACCTAGCATTCCTGCTGTGCTCACCATACAACTCTTGTAGGTGAAGGAGGATCTCAATCGCACTCTGCATGTTCTCATGTTGCTTCTGTAACTCATTACTCATGGAAGCAAGTATGTAACACTTAGCTCTCATATCATGCTCCTTCCACTTGTCCAAAGTTTCATATTCCTCTTGTGTGGCCTCTGGAGGTAAGGAACCAAGAACATTTGAATCTAGAACATATCCTATATGTTCAAGGTTCAGGACAGGTTTCAAATTTCTTAGCCAATCAGACAGATTAGGTCCTGTCAACCTATTGTGATCAAGTATGCTTGCAAGGATATAGGATTGTGGTGGTTGTTTTGTGCTCATTTTTATCAGAAAATTAACTACAGAAAATAACTAGATTAATTAGTAAATGTATCATGTAATTAACCAAAATGATTATGGTCTTTTAATCAAATTGGTCCTCCCACTAACTTAGCGAATCCTACACTTCCAAAGTAGAAAACGGAAATCCTAGTTGGATAGATTTCTAGTGGGTGATTGAATTCTTATAATTCTATTGATCATCCTCAGGTACATCCATTATTGGAATTACAATAAACTATAAGTGAGCAACTCCTTGCTCATCACATCTCATGTGAGGTTCAATCCTTTACCTAGCCCCTAATGCTCAAAATCTCAGGTACACCCATTATTGACTTATCTTGCATTAGTTAAGTTGATCCCATTGAGCCAGTAATTATGTAAATAATTTTAATGTCCTTAGGTACATCCAATATTGGCCACCAAACCATTTACATATTTACAACATCTCATGCTTAACAATTATTCTTAAGAAAATCTCTTAAATTAATTGCATCTCATGCAACTATTTAAAATTTCTTAAAATAATTGCCCCAATGGAGGGCCTATATTATAATTACTTTAATTATAGCATTTCCAACTTAATCATTTTTTTGGAAGATTTTATGGTCATTCTAATTACTATTAAGGTCTCACTTTGCACATTATCTATTTAGCATGCATATATGATATAATTGCATACATTCCCATGCATCTCATGCATTCATGGATAAGCAGTAAAAATGGTATGATCATGGACTTTCTAAGAGATTCAATTCTGAGCCACCAAGAATTGAATCAGGGCATTCTTAGGTGCATTTCATTCATTCATTTTACAAGAGTTGCTGAAGGAGTACATAATCAACACTTGATCTTGAATTCCTCCCACTGGTCCCACCAATGCTCTTGACCTCCTTGAACTTCTTGCAATCCAATATTACATAGTAATCCTTGGCATACCAAGGTGAATTTACAAGAACTCAAATAAATGAAATTACAACCCAAAAATTATTACAAACTTAATAATACATGCCCAAAATAAATTAAAATAAATTAATTAATTTACAATCCCAAAGAAACATAAAAGAAATAAATCCAATCACATTGGTCTTTTATAGTCCATGATCATCCATCATGCATATCACTATTTAACAATTAAATAAAACATACATACTTAAATTAAATTGAATATCTCATATTCAACTTAAAAATCCAGATTTGAATATGATTCAAATAAATTTAAAAATTCAGATTTAAATCTCATTCAAACAAATTTAAAAATTCAAATCTGAATCACATTCAAACAACTTTAAAAATTCAGATTTGAATCACATTCAAACATTTTTTAAAAAATCAAATCTGAATTTTATTCAATCAATTTTAAAAATCAGATTTAAATATGATTCAAACAACTTTAAAAATTCAGATTTGAATCACATTCAAACAACTTTTAAAATTCAGATTTGAATCACATTCAAAGAATTTTTTAAAATTCTGATTTGAATTATAATTTAATTGTGTGATTAGAATTCTAATTAAACAATTTAATTAGACATAGAATGAGCTTTTACATCATACAACAATTGTAAATTAAAAAGCAAACCTTGCACCACCTTGAAGAACCTTTGTTGCCACCACTAATGGTGGCTTCACCATGTGTGCCGCCACACATCCATTGCAACTAGCAATGGATCAATCATCTCATGATCAAATCACACAATTAAATCATATAATCAACAATCTAAACGGCAAATATAGTGGCTTTGATACCAATTGAAGGAACGGAGGCGTGAAAAACACAAGTTTATACCATATTCAAAAATTTTCACCTAGGGTCACATGGATCATGCAAGATTTATTTTTATCTATTTGATTTCAATGATAAACAACTAGTTAAAACTCTTTTAATATGTTTTTGGATCTGTATTTGCCATTTAAGATTTTAAAATTAATCAGATTAATTTTAGAACCCTAGATTAAATCAAGAATGATTACACTAACCTCTTGATGCACTGCAGCGTGTCTGCGCCTTTGAGATTTGTCTTTAGGACACCAGATGTTGTCCCTATAGCTTGTCCACACCAAGAACACCTATGGCAGCCTTTGAACAGCTTCTAAAGCTTTTTCTATTAATTAGAAATTCAAGTTCTGCCTTTTAAGAGATTAGAGATATAAACAGGACACTAGAAACAATTTCTAGTGTTCTTTATTCAAGAGATTGATGGCTAATCTCTTTGAATTGATGAGAGATGAAGAAGAATAGATGAAAAGCCTCAAAGTGGCGTGACAAAGGAGAGGAGTGGCTACTGGTTGCTTTTCTTTTCAATAACAACACTTAAATAGCTAGGTTAACACATTAAACCCTTGCTACATGTCACCCTTTGATTAACTCTAGGTTTAAGTGACCCAATCACATTGTGCCAAGTGTCAAACCTATATTTAATCTTGATTTTAATCATCATACATGATTAAAAAAAACATTTGGCAAGCTTATGTGTAATCCCATGTGTCACCATCTCATGGTGCCACGTGTCACACTGTGAAATGACCAAAATGCCCCTATGTCTTAATTTTGAGTTCTCAACCCAAAATAATTATTTCTCTTCTTCTAATTAATTTATATCAAATATAAATTAATTAATTTCTTATTAATTAAATTCATATTTAAACACTTTAAATATAAATTTAATCTATACTACACATCCAATAATCTAGATTTGGTTTCAAGTCATGCTAGGGACTTTGCAATTTAATTGCAAACCAAACCTATTTAATTAATCAATTAAACTCTTTAATTAATTAATTAAATCATATTTAAATAGGTGATAACTTGTGTATGTGTGTAACTTACAAGGCTCATCACTAATTGGCAATGAGACATGATATCAGCTCTTAATATCATCAAAACTCTTTCTTACCATAAATGATTTCTCTAAATCATTTTATGCACCTTATAGACCATGGTTAACACCTAGCATAGCATGCCATGGCCACCCAATTAGCAATAAGGTTTACCTTAAATGAACCTATAATCATATGTTACCATACACTAGAATCTCTCTGTTACAAAATCCCAACTCAAGCTGGAGTCATAGTTTATGTCAAACTCCATTTGCTATGAATATTATGTTTTCTTTTAATTCCAGTTCTTAATTAAAAAGATTTTCTCATCAGAAACTCTTTTCTGAATAAATCTATCTGTTCTGGCTAGGAACTTGAAACATCAAGAACAATTAAATGAACATAGGATTTTATCTCTATTTACTTAGAGGAACAGATTCCATCTTGATCAACACCTACCTCCATATATAACTAGTAGGAGCCAACAGATGCCCATATACCCATACACAGTACAAGTATGAAAGCAGTATCAAACTCAAACTACCTATATACAAGATAACTGTGCTATCTCAGGTCTAAAGATTATATACACTGATATGATTTATGACAAAACATTGGCAAGAGTAAACTCCATGTGCTTGTCATAAGTGTCACTGGTTGGGCCTACTTATCATTTATAAGTGTCTATCATGTTTGTTATATGGCATGAGACTCACCATTCCATCTTATTTATATCTCATATAAATAACTTGGGAACAAACATGAATACAATCTTTCTGGATAAGTCATGTCCTTATTATGAAGTATCCTCGTTTGTGAACCTATTTATGATACTTTGTGCTAGAAATATTGTCACTCATATTCTTAAAAACTTAAGAATAATATTTCTAACAAAATATCAATGGACCTTTTCTATTACACATAAATATGTTATGTAAACAGAAAAGTGGAAATGCCTTTTATTAATAAAAATATGTACAAGATACATACTAAATGATATGCTCTAGGGCATACTACTAACACTGTTCGACCCTTTGTTACACCTATCCTTTTGTCATTTTTTATTATGAACTCTTATATCGAAATACCCCTGCCTACATCTTTTGAGTATTTATAAGTTACCTGTGAGTTAAACGTCTACTCTTAAAGGAAATGAAAACTAAATGGCAATAAATGAAATTTGCAAATGAGATAGAAGACATAGGAAATAACTATTGGCTTGAACAATCTATTTTGAGATTTTAATGCAACTGGATATAGAAGAAATTTCAAAAGAAAGCTAGAGAAAATAAACAAGGGTATTCGAAAAAATGATAGTTTAGACCCTTACCTGTGGGGAGTTAAGGAGATGGATGGAATGACTCCAGAATCCTAAAATATTGCAGAGCTAAAAGCTGATGGCCGAAGCATTAATGCTTACTTTGGAGTAACTGGAACTAGGTCAGAATGCAGTTGAGTCGAAGTGATGGGAACCGGGTCAGAATGCAGTTAAGAGAGTAATGAACAGACACTGAAAATGAAGAATTTCAGGGTCCAGAACTCCTTTAATGGAGATACTTAAGAAAACTAGTTTCTGAAGTTTCTCGATTCTATGAAAGCTTAGAATGACAAAGTAGCAAGACTGAATCAAATTTCAGAGCCTTTCCACTATAATCACCACCACCTTTTTTTTCGTCCGTTCTACAGTATTGCATGCAGGTATTTGTAGGGAACGGGTGCTCTTTATGAAGGGTCAGGATCTCATCAGGGGAGACGGAGGGTTTAGATTCAAAAGGACATAATCCGATGTCTGAGAATTAAAGAGAATCAAAATGGAGGGTTGAGAATTCATTCAGAACATCTATCCTTTCTTCTCTTAATCCAACGGCTCAAGATCTTGCCTTACAAGATGGATCCGAGTGCTAGGAATGAAAAGCGCAGATCCTGTCGTCTATTTTTAATCCAAGGGCTCCGGGTTCATCCTTACAAGTATGATCACTGGTGGAGATCGAGGTGTACAGAACTGCCATAACTGTTTTGGCGTCTGTCAGCTAGGTAGGTGTTTCTGCAACTGAGGCATGTGGTGAAGATTTGATCCGCCTACAACGCTTTAACTAACTCTGCTCTGATTATAAAGAGAGTTTATTGAAAGTTATTTTAATCCCTCCGTGCTTTCCAACCTCTATTTCTTTCACTCTCCCTATATTGACCCTCCCCTTTTCTGATCTCTAGTATCAGGTCCTTTCTCATTCCCCGATCTCTCCCATTCTAGATCTTTCTTTTTATTTGACCTGCCTTGGTCAAAGCAATTAATTCTTCAGTTACCGACGTATACGCTTTGGTTTCTGCATGCAATAAATGCTCAAGCCCCATATATATACTCCAACGAGAAATCCCCTTCATACTTCACTTCTCCTCCTTCAGTTTCTCCTTTTCTCCAATTTTAGTTTTTCCGGTAATATTTCTGATTATGGTGATTGCTTTTGATCTTTTTTTGTCTGTTTTCTTCGCCCTTCGCCTGAAAATTTACGATCCTGATGATCGAAAAACCATGAGGACAACATCTAATGACAATGAGGGAATCAGACTAATTTACCGATCAAGATCGAAAGTGACGATCGTGCTGATCTCAAATCGGTCTACTGATATAATCGGTGAACCGATCTCAAACAAGAGGACTGCTAATTTCAATCTTAATGTCAGTGACCACATCTTGAAGTTCATTTGGCCCCTCACCACATCGGGCGTCTCAACTGCAGCTCGGTTCTGGTCGATGACATCGACGATGACTCCGCTCACCATCATGAGAGTCATAGTCACCCTATATGAGCTGCACATCTATCCAACACTTGTGGCTGGCTTTCTGATTAAACACATCTTTTGATTCAGCCACAAGACTAGGCTTTGACATAGGCCATTATTAGGTAAGATATAGTGCTGATCTTTAGAGATCGCCTAAATGATGTAATCCGATATTTAAAGATTTCCCCAATGATGTAATCCAATCTCTTAAGATCGCCCAGATGATGTAATCCAATCTTTTGGAAATGAAATGATATTTTATTGAAGATTTTTGTTATATTATTGTGTTAGTTACTTTTTCGATCTCTGATATGCATATTCGATCTGATCCCTAAATGAATCGCCATTAGCCGATCTGTGGTTTTGAAAGTTTTCTCAATCCGATAACCCTAGCTAACCGATCTCTTTAAGTTGATTTTATTATTGCGTTTCTAGAATCTTCCCTCGACGTGTCAGGAAAGTGAGCCGATTCCGCTAACTGATGCACCATTTGGGACTTTGTGAGCATTAAATGCTCAAATGGGTATAAATAGGGGGAGGGTAAGTCAGCTGCATCCTTATGTCATTTTCAGAACACCCCCCCTAGAAATCTTAGCATTCTCTCATTTTTCAAGCTTTTCCGGCACCGATCACATTTCGGTAAGGACTTTGATTTTTTTCTCAATTAATTTCTTCTATTTTTTCTGAAAATGAATGGTGCCAAGGGTCAGAGAGCCGCGAGCCCGGCTTCCATCCATGTTTCGTGGACCTCGAAAGAGGGCGATGTGATTAGATTAGGCGGCTAAACCAGTACGGCCATCATTCCAGTTACTGGATCGGCTACTGGATTGAGGCGAGGGGCGTCTTTGAGGAGAGAAAACTTGCCAATTGATGAGTTACCTTCAGTTTTGAGAGAAACCAATCTCCAATCTATAAGTCAGGAGTATAATATGAGGATCGACTCCTTTGAACTGATCAAATGCCACGGCGATCATCGGGCCGATCACTTCTTCGATGAGAGCAATCTCATCATGGTGTATGAAAAGCAGCTGAAGGCCAAGCTCCGTTTTCCTTTGGATAAATTTTACAAGGCCATCCTAAAGTTCCACCATGTTTCGGTAGCTCAAGTGCATCCAAACTCCTGACGGACTCTAATAGCTTTCCGAGGCCTCTGCCAAGCTAAGGGACTAGAACCCACGGCTAAAGTCTTTGCTGAGCTACATAGGCTTGCTTGAAGGAAGGATGATGAGTTCTGGTTCTTTAAGGCTAAGCCTAAGTGCTCCCTCTTTACTGATCTCCCTTTTTCATTGAAGAATTGGAAGAACTGGTTCTTTATTTTGAGGAGCAAGATTTGAAACAGCTTTAAGGGTATCCCACGGAGTTGGCAACACCTGGTCGCTCTGATCCCAAAGAAGATCTCCTTAAATAAGGATGAAGATGCCGTGGTGAAAGAGTTAAAGTCTCAGGCATCCACCCAAAAATTCTCTTGGTTAGACGCAGTGATGGCCGAACTGAAGTATTGGATGATGCGGCTGCTCACTGATGAAGAATAAGAGCTTCAGCTCTCTGACCTCGGCCCTGGTACTACCCATATCTCTGATCTCTGAATCTTAGCGAACTCACTGACTTCTTCTTTGTGTAGGTATGGCCGATGGTGATGCTTCCAAGGAGAGTCACAAGCGAAAGAGGAGGTCTCCAGAAAAGTGCGGGCGATGAAGGGGCCACTATTGCTGATGCTCAGACCCTTCGTTGTGAATTAGTAGAAGTTTTGAGCTCTCCTCCCCGATCTCAGGAGCAACCGATCCTTGAGGTACAGGTTGTCGCTCCTGCTCCTCAGCAAATTGAGCTTCCACCTCCCCTGCCTCCTTCGATCTCTTCCAATGTGGAAGGGGAATCTTTGGGTCCTACGGTTAGGACACTTTCCCAGGGTGCTCAAATTCTAATCCAATCGCTGGAAAGGAATTGCTCTACAAAGGGGAATCCTGGCCTGGCCAAAGTCATGGGGGCTTCCATCTGCTTCCAAGAAGATCAGAACCGGTTGGTAGAGGAGAGCATGGATGATATCTTAGCTCAGACAATGAGCTTAGGCTTAGAGGCCATTGCAAATTAGCACATACTCAGAGAGAAAGCCCACGCCTTAAAGAAGGAGATCCTTAAGGCGGTCCAAGATGCCTCAGCTGCACAAGCTCAGCTCTCCTCTGCTAACGACTACATCGCCAGAATGGAAGATCGGATGAAGCATTATGAGAAGAGGATAGCGGAGGTGGAACGAGAACTTGAAGGCTCCCGAGCTGGTTGATTTGCCGATCTCACTCGTTATGCTGAAGACCTTCAGGCGAAGGAGGCAGAGCTCCGAGCCAAGGCTGAGGAACTCCAAGCTAAGGAAGAGGAGAGCACCACAAAGGAGGCCGGGGCTTATGTGAATGCCCATAATGACCTTCTGGCCGAGCTGAGGAAGCGGTATCCTGAAGAGGACTTCTCCTAAATGAATGAGCTCGCCCTAGAGGCCAAAGACGAGAGAGACGAGGAGCCTGAGAGAGAGATAGAGAATGAGAGAACTGATGATGTACTTAGAAAACAGGCTGGGGGAGACCCTCCAGCCGAATGACTTATAAATTTTATTTTGAAATGAATTGAAGTCGTTTTTCTGTTTAAATTCTTAATGAGATCAGAAAGCATGCAAATCATATGAGTACTTGATTGTTTGAACATATTGGACATTAAACCTGAAAGCCACCATTAAACTAAATATAAGAGATCGGAAAATATTGTATGCTTGAGACCGAACTTAGCCATGACCAAACACCGAGTAAATCTTTAGAATATTGGCAAGGCTTGATTTGAATTCTTAAGATTGGGATCGTCAGTAGACCGGACATAAACCTTTAACTTTATTTTAAGAAATATCTAGAACGTACAAGTGAGGAACCTGATTCTATCATTAACTAAATGACTTTTCGTAATATTTGTAAAGAGAGATCGGAAAACAATTAACTAAGTGTGGGATCGGTTTATTTCATGATTGAGCAATCGATGTGTTCGGAAAAGTCATTTGTGATCGAAGGACGTTGGCTGGGAGTCGATTTTAAAATCCTTTGACTTCGGTGATCGGCTAAAATATGTTGTCGACACTCATCATTCTGTGCAGTAAGTCTAATCTGATCAATCAACACTGGATGTACATGCCATGCAACTGCTGTCTGTCCCTCATCATCAACTTCTAGACTAGTCTGTAGTGATTTCTACTCATATACCATGGACAAAGGAAAAACTCTTAGACTTGCCATAATCTTACGACTTAAGGTGTCAGCCACAACATTAGCTTTCCCTAGCTGGTAATCTATTAGACAATCACAGTCCTTTATCAGCTCTAACCATCTCCTCTGTCTCAAATTCAATTCTTTCTAGGTGCCCAAGTACTTCAAGCTCTTGTGATCTGTGTAGATGTAGCACTTCTCCCCATACAGATAATGTCACTAGATCTTCAAAGCAAATACAATGGCAGTAAGCTCCAAGTCATGTGTTGGGTAGTTTCTCTCATGCAGTTTTAGCTGGCGTGATGCATATGCAATAACATTCCGATCTTCCATCAATACACAGCCTAACCCATTGTGAGAAGCATCACTATAAACTGTATATTCTTTACTCGATGTAGGTAAAGTAAGGACTAGAGCTTCTGTCAAACATCTCTTCAACTCATCAAAACTCTGCTTGCATTTATCCGTCCACTGAAATTTTACATCTTTCTGAAGTAGCTTAGTCAGTGGAGAAGATAACATAGAAAATCCTTTCACAGACCGACGGTAGTATCCATCTAAACCTAGAAAACTGCGGATTTCTGTGACATTTCTGGGTGGCTTCCAATTAAGGATAGCTTCAATCTTGCTGGGATCTACCTTAATGCCCTTTGCTAATACTATGTTCCCTAAGAAAGAAATTTCTTTTAGCCAAAATTCACATTTCGACAATTTGGCGTACATCTATTTTTCTCTCAAAGTTTATAGCGCAATCCACAGATGTCTATCATACTGCTCTGCACTCTTAGAATAAACCAATATGTCATCAATGAATACAAACTGATCTAGGTATGGCCTAAAGACAGTGTTCATCAGGTCCATAAAAGCAGCTGAAGCATTAGTTAACCCGAATGGCATGACCAGGAACTCATAATGGCCATATCGAGTTCTAAAAGTAGTTTTTGGGATACTCTGCTCTTGCACCTTCAGTTGATAATAACCCGATCTCAAATTGATTTTGGAGAATACAGCTGCACCCTTCAACTGATCAAACAGGTCATCAATGCGGGGCAACGAATATCTGTTTTTTATTGTCACCTTATTCAACTGCCAGTAATCAATACACAATCGGAGAGTGCCAAATGGTGTGAGGAAGACAACTCTAACCTTTTTTTTTTCTTTTTTTTTTATGTGTAAATATCTTGTATTTGACTTAGTCAAAATGTTAAATAATTTAATACTTCTTTTATTGCATCATGGCATGATGTCACTAAGGTGATGTAAAAATTCAAAATTTTTTTCTTTTCCTTTTTCCTTTATTTTTCCATGCTTTTTTAATTTAATTCTATATTCTAAAATTTCATTTCTCTGATTTTATTGGATAATTAGGTCGTGAGTCACATTTAGAGGTGAATTGACCAATCCCCTCGCCGGTCTGATTCGGTTACACATAATCCAGTGTTTCTTCTAGAACCTGACCTAATTATTTAACCTACTTATCAACTCTTTTCTGTGATTTTCTCTTTTTCACTAGCTTCGCCATATCCTTTAGGACCACCGTGTCACAATTTCCCGTTCAAAATTAGGGTTAGAATTGACCTCATAGTTACTTTCCGGTAAGTTCACCCATCGCTGTGACCCCCAACTCGTTTAACCTTTTATGCTTTATTTTTCTTATACATACATTACTATCTGGTACTCACTATTTAATTTCATTCAGGGCTTTTCTAGGTGTCTTAAACATGGTTCTAATTCTCTTAATTATCCAGACCAACATCACTCACCGGAACAATGCATTATAAATAGCTATGCATATAGGGGTGTTATACACTTCAAGAGTTGATTTTTGACCAAAATGTCAATTAAATTAAATAAAAAAAATAATAAAGTATTGAATTATAAAGAAATTTTGAGGAAAGGTTAAGTGTGGGAAAAGAAAAGAAAGGAAGGAAATTTTACATTTTTAAATTAGAATTATGACATCACCATGACCTAAGGATGACACAATTAAAAATTATAATTGAAAAAAACTAATTTTGGGGATGAATATATAAGAGATAAGGCAAATTAACTAAAATCAAAAAAATTATTTTCTCTCTTCTTCCATTTGGCCGAAACCCACACTCTCTCTCCCTTCTCTCATTTTCCTCCATTGATGCACATATCAAGCTTGAAATCCTTGAGTTCTCTTCTATAAATTACCTAGCCACCTAAATAGAAACTTGAAATTTGACCTTAACAAGAAGATTGGGAGCAAGGAGTTAGGAAGAAAGTGAAAAAGTTGAAGAGTGGGAAAAGCTCAATTAGAGGTAAGTCTTATAACTTAAATTAGCATATGCTCATGGAATTAGGGTTGAACAAGTGAAAATAACAAGAAAAATGAAAGAATTATTGATTGAAATTGCACCATGAGATTTCGGTCCACTTGGGAAAAATTAGGGTTTTGATGTGTTAGCTTTAAATTGAACATGAATTCTAGCTTAAATAAAGTAGTATGTGAGATTATTAAATGGAAATTGCATGGGATTTGCATGAATTAGAAAATGGAAGATTAGAGTTTATGTACAATTAGGGCTTTTGTAGTATGTTATGCAATTGAGGTTTACAAGACCTAATTATGGTCATTTGGCAAACTTTAGTTGAGAATTTATGTTGAATTGATGAGGTATATATGATTGGTGAAGTGAATGTTATGGAATTACATGAATTGTGAAGTTTTTTTGCCATATTATGAAACTAATGTTCTTATGTCCAAATATTGACCAATTGATGTAGATTGAGTGTGAATTGAAGTTGGTTGTTATGGATGGATAGTGTGTTGAGTTGCTGATATTCTAGACACTGAGTCCAGTATACTTGGCTACTTATAAGTTGAGCTACACAACTCCAGTTGGTGTGAAACTAATTGGAAATGACACTTAAGACATAGGGCTAGAATTTTCATGAAGATAACCTATCTAGAAAATGACCATAAGTTACTCTAAATGAGCTTTGAATCTGGATGTGGAAATTCTGGACTTGGCATAGTGACCATGTAAACAGCAATCTTAAAATTGTCATAACTCAACCTAGAAAACTCTAAATTAGGTGATTCTTGAACCCATGGAAACTTGAAACATAGTAGAATATTTCATACGAAGAACTTAAGGCCAAATTATGAATTTAACCTAATTAAATTGCTGGACAAATTTGGGTCAACAAATCTGCCTGAGCCTAGACCAACCTGAAAATTTTGGAAATTGGCCATCTAACCAATTATGGAAAAATTGCCATAACTTGGCCTACAAAACTGAAAATGTAGTGATTCAAAAACTACAATTTTTATAACACATAGAACTATAACTTTTGTGTTTTGACCAGAACCTAGATCTTAGGGCAACTTAAGAAAATCACTAGAGCAATTAGGAATGCCTAAGCTGGATTTCGAGCAATTCAGCTAAATGGCCTTATGACCCTAGCAGTTCAAAATTATTTGGAAACCTAAGACAAAGATCCAAAACATTGTTTTAGGGACCTGATCCTAATTCTTGGCATAAAAGGCTCGAATGTTAGATGCAAATTGGGTAAATTCTGAAAACCTTGAAATCTGCAGAATTTGTCCACGTGAACAGTAATTAGTAATTTGATCATAACTAGAGCTATAAAACTCTAAATGTAACACCCCTAAGTTCAGTAATGCGTTCTACTGTTCCGGTGACCAGTGTTGTCCGGACAGTTAGGATGCCTAAAACTACACTTCAATATGAGCGAGGAGACATAAAATAATGAAATACAAGAAAAGAAAATACAAGAAAAACAAAGGAAAAATAATAGCAAAGAAATGTAACCAAGTTAAGCGAGCTGAGAACCCTAGCGATGGTGATCAGACCGGAAGTCACGGCGTGGACCGTTGACTAGCTCCTCGGATCATGGGAACCTGGAAAATATTTTTAGGACTTAAATAGACCTTATTGAAGTATAAATATCATTAGAAATATCAAAGAAAAATTAAATTATTAGTACAAAGAAAAGTGAGAAATCGAAAAATGGACAAAACCCGGTGTAACCGAAAAATCGGGAATGCAACCCGAACAGGGGCATTATGGTCATTTGACATCCCGAATTGTCTTTTGACCTAAATTTCCATTAAAAATAAATAATATTATACTTAGAAAATAAAATGAAGAATTAATTTGGTGGTACCTAATACAAATAGCCAAAAGTGGAGTGAAAAAGGTGTAAATAACACATTTAACTTATTATATGATTTAATAAGTGTGAGTGGGCCACTAAAAGAATAAACTAAGTTAAATGGGGCATGTGTACACCTAATATGCAATCTGCAAATTCATTTCTTCAAAGTTCCTCAACCATGCCGATTTGAGAAGAAAGAAGAACTCCATTGCCGTTTCACTTGGAGCTTGATCCATCCCTCCATTTCATCTCCAATCACTTAGATTGCTTCATTAAAGATTGTCTACACATCATAAGGAAGAACTTGATACCAAAATCAAGAAGTTTAATCAAGGTTTAGCAAGTTCCAACCATAGGTAAGTTTACATTTTTGAATATTGCTATGTTAAACTTTGTGTACATGTTATGGGTGTTGGATTTGTGAAGAAAATTTTCAAGTTTGAGGAGTTATTGATATGTCCATTTTGGACAGCCATGGAGTTATGTATTTAATGATTTATTATTACATATATTTGATGTAAATTCATGTTGAGTAGAGGGATTTAATATCCTAGTAAGTTATTTCCATGAAAATGTGGTGATTGTGCACTTAAATTGGAGATTGACGAATTGTGGGACACTATGGCATTGTAGAACATTTCAGCAACCTTGGGATACTTTGATAAATGTATGAGTTCATGAAGGTATTGGCAGAATATTGACATTGAGGATTGATGGATATGTATATAGGTTGGTTGTGTAAAGTGTATGTAAGAATGAGTAATGTTTAGGTGTATATGTGATTGTACTTAGACTTTGTAAATTTGAGTTTATTTGGTGTATTGAGGATGTGTGTAATCTGCCCAAAGTGACTTTAAAGTGAAGTGGTATATGGTTTTGGTAATGTACCAAAACAGAATTGGTAAGGGAAGTGGACATATAGTAAGGTGAATGTGTCATTAATGTATGTTTAAGCAAGGTAATTAAGGGCATCATGCATTTTAACCTATAACTTTAAATGTGTAACTTCAATTGGTATGAGACCAATTGGAGGTGAAATTAGACACAAAATGTGCCAACTTTGATTGAGAAAGCATACCAAAATTCTGCTTGCAAGGTGACATGAAAAATGACCAATTCGGATTAAGTGCAATTGAAACCTGAAAACTGACCAATTTTGCAGCAGTTAGTGTTTAGGCCATAACTCACTCAAAACAGGTCCAATTGACCTGAAATTTTAACCGTGAATAGTTAAGACCCATACCTACAAGTCTTATGAAGACACAAAAGCCCAGAAATGACCATAAGCAAGTCAAACAGCTTGCACAAATTCGGGTCCAAAAACTGGCCGAACCAAAGTTAACCAAATTGACCTAAAATGACCTAATTTGATGCCATTTGACCAGCAATAGTAAAATGACCATAACTTGGTCTACATAACTCAGAATGACCTAAAATTTTTCCCCGCGTTCCATAAGACATAGATCTACAAGTTTGTAGTTTTGACTGAAACCCGAAAACCGTGGGAACTAGGTCGTCCGGCTAGGTCAAACTAGTATCCCGGAATCCAGCAATTTGCAATAAAATGCACTAAACAAGGAAATGAAATTGGTAACATGTACCAACCCTAAAACACCATCGAATGTGACATATTAGTGACACTAAAACCTAATTTACCTAGAACGCATCGAGGATCGGTATATTAGGTGATTAAACAAATAATAGCTTTTAGTGAATTATTTATCGAACATTATCGTTAGAGACAGTTTAATTTAGTACTGAAACACTTCAAATTGTGTTTCTCAGTTAGTAAAGACTCAGGAAAAGGGAAGGAAACACTGAGTCCAGACCAGGAGACAGTCATCAAAGGTTTGTGCACAACTAGTTTTCAACTGATTTTACTCTGAATAAGATTTCATATGATTAATTGTATGTTATTGATTTAAATTGTGTTTGTGCAAAACTAGTTTTCAACTTATTTTACTCTGAATAAGATTTCATATGATTAATTGTATGTTATTGATTTAAATTGTGTTTGTGCACAACAGTATTTCTTTTGAATTTTTCAATTGAAATGAATTATGACTATTTGTAGATTATTGTTTTAAATTGTGGAAATGTGTTTGAATGGATATTTATTGCTTAAAAAGCATTGTAAATGATTTGATGGATACTATTGATTGAAAAGCACTGTAAATGGTTTTTGTGGAAATTAAAGATAATTATGAATTGTGTTGCCATTTTGTGAATGAAATTATAACTTTGGAAATTTATTGGATTCTCACGAATCATTTGAATAAAATGATTGGAATTGATTTTGTGTTCACACTTAGCATGACAGTATCATATCATTCCTTCTCCATTTATGGGGTTGTGATCGTTTATTTTCCTTCTCCATTTATGGAGTCGTGATCGTTTATTTTTCTCCCTCTCCGTTTACCGCTTGAGGTGATCGGATGAGTACTCATTATATAGCTAGCTACCTTCCTCATTGATATCGATTAGTGTGGTTGTGATTGCTTTGTCGTGGTGTACAACGCGGCATTGATCGGAAATTTGTGTCATGGCTTAAGTTGTGAATGAATTGGCAACACTGTATTCTTAAATTATTCGACTAAATTGTGTTGTTATGCGATTTGATAATTTGTGAAATGAATTTTAAATTCTTATTGACATTTACTGTCTTTTGAATTTAACTATGTTTTGATTACTGAGATTTATTTTGATATTGTGTTAAATTCCTTATGACAGTATTGTCTTGAATTTAACTATGGTTTTTAAAAATCCACTATTTATTTGAATTATGAATTGTGATTTAAATTTGTATTTGGTTAATGTTGTGCACCACTGAGACATTGTCTCAGCGATAGCTTTTTATTGCTGTCACAGGTAGACAGACAGACAGGGCAGCAGACTAGGCTGCTATTACCTCCAGCGAGAGATTTTCGGGTATAACGAGTATACCACATTTTGTATTTTGTGTGGTAATGTATGATCACTGTATGTACATATTGTTTTGGTTTTGAGCAGTTGTAAATTAAAATTGTACATTGACATTGTGAAGTAAATTATGAGTTATTTTGGCTTGTAAAAATTGTATTGTATTTCTTTTATCTCAGTTTTTGAAATATCACTGCAGATTTGAGTTGAGAAATATGTTGTGTTGAGAAAAATGTTGGATTTGAGATTTGGAAAATATATTGAAGTGCTTTTTACAGGTTTTTCTGAAGAACTGTTTTATCCAAATTACAGATGGCACTCTGCCAAAATATTTACAGAAATTCCAAATAAGTCAAATGTGTCAGTTCTATCACTTCAGTTAAAAAAAAAAAGTTTTTAACACCTGTAAATAGTGCTCACCACTATAAAAGAAGTAAGAAAAGTTTTTAAAATCCCTTGTAGTGTATTTAATGGGTTATCAGTAGACGAAGTTGGTAATTCATTAGGTATACTACGGGATCATGTTATGCCTTACAGAGGGGTAGGGTGTGACATGTTTTAGTGGTATCAGAGCAAAGTTTTTAAATTCTGTTTTCACCTGTTACTTGAATATTCTTTCTTCATAGTACAACTGCTCAATATCATTGTTTGATACATACAGTACATTACATTATAAATATGCACTAACGGGAGGAAATCTCCTTGTGTTATTGGTTCAGGAGATCTAAAATCCTCGCATTGACTATGGAAGACGGTGATCATTCAGTCGATCAATCTATTGAGGCTGAGGTGCAAGGGGATGCCCCAGGCCTACATAACGTCGATGGTTCACCGCACACCACCGCAGCATCGCAGCTTTCTGCTCGCTTCCAAAGAAATGGCTACACTATTTCAACAAATGGCTGGTAATGTACCTACTCAAGTCCCAATACAGACACCAGTGGTACAACCACAGTCTCTTACTAGGCAGTATGACAAATTGATGAAGTATGGGGCTACAGAGTTTAAGGGGACAGTAGATCCTCTAGAAGCTGAATAATGGTTAGAGAGGATGGATAGGGTGTTCAAGAAGCTACATTGTATAGAGGAGCTCAAATTTGAATACTCAGTGTCCTTACCACTGGGGGATGCTTATGACTGGTGGAAAACCATTCCCCACAGTCTAGTAGAACCTGCAGTGCTAACATGGAATGACTTTCTCAGGGAATTCAAACAGAAATATGTCCCTGATGCTTATGTAGACCAGAAGTTACAAGAATTCCTAAGTCTGAAACAGGGGAACAGATCAGTGGCTAAGTATGAAAGAGAATTTTTCCGCCTGAGCCATTATGCAGTAAGTTTACTTGCTACCAGCAGGGAGAGATGCAAGAGGTTTGAAACCGGCTTGAAGGCCAGTATCAGACTACAAGTAGTCGGTTTCAAACACACTAACTTCTCTGAACTTATTTCTCAAGCTCTAGAGTTAGAAAGAATTGAGTCTGACGCTGCTCCTGAGAAAAAGAAATCAGAGAAGACAGAGAAAGAGGGAAAATCAGTAGAACAGAGTTCCAGTGGTCCTACTGGAAAGAGGAAGAACTATAAATTTAACACCCCTTACCCGGCTACAGTGTATCCGAGTGAGTTATGTCACACGGTGTACCGGCACACTCTATTTTACCTTAATTAATTTTTTTGTCATAGTTTTGAATATAGTTTGTGAAATATAGTTCATTTATTGAATCACTCCATTTGGAGTTTTGTAGCTCCAGATATGGTCCAAAAACCACAGCTGGCCGGATTGCCAAAACTGCAGAATTACCAAATCTACAGTACCATGAACAGTGACTGCCACTGCCTTGTTGGATGGGTTCTGGCCATAATTTGAGGTAGGTTTCTTCATGAAAGTTTTTTTTCTATGTCTTATCTTGTTGCTGTAAAAATTTCAGGTCAATTGACCATATCTACAGTGAGTTATGGCCAAATGAACAGTTATTGTTCATTTGGTCATTTCTGCAGGTGCTGTTGCAGGGTATCTGGATTGGGGCCAACTTTTGGTCCACTTGCTTTGGTCTTTTGGGCGTGGTTTCTTCAGTACAAATGTGCCATTATAAGCCTAGTTTCATGTCCAATTGGCCAAACACCAATTGGACCTACACAGCCAAAGTTATGGCTGTCTAAGTTGGCTGGAATCTCAGCCACCCTTGCTGTTGACCCTAGGCAGCATACTCATTCACTTTGCCATGCTATATTTCAGTCCAAATTATGGTCAACTTACCTAAAATGGTCACTAATTGACCGTTAAAATATTCTCTAATAATTTCCTAAGCCAAGCCAAATTTTCACTTCTCAAAACCCTAATTTCCATATGAGTTTTCACAACATGCTTTAATTAACTATCTCATTCACTAACCACATGCATACATGGTTTAAACATAATCTCTAATCCACTTTAAATCCATCAAAACACTCCATTATTGTTCCTTCAATAGGGCTGCCGAAATCCATGGTATGTATACACAATTTTTGTTCATTTATGTTACAAATCCTTACTCAATTCAAGTCACTATCATGAAATATAAGAGTTTTAAGTAAATAGGTGCACTAACCTCTTGTAGGCAGATTTTTCCCAAGTTAAATCTTCACTTTCTTTCCTTTTCTAGGCTGCCAAACACTCTCCCAAGATGAGTGGAAAAATTTTAATGAAAGGGGTTTAGGGTTTATGGTGAAAAGAAGAGAGAAATTGAGCTTTGATTGAAGTTGTCAATGGAGGTTGGGCTATAGGCAAGGGTTTCGACTGCATGAGGAAGAGGATGGCTGTTGTTTGCTTTTGATTATTTTGGTCTTCATTTCGTCTCTTTTATTAGTTAATGAATTGGTTGTTTAAATGCAATTGGTTATAGCTTTTAATGACATCATCATGATGTCATAAATAAGCCTTTTTTCTCATTTTCTTTTCTTTTCTTCACTACTCATTTTCAATTTAATTTCTAGTAATGTTTATTCATATTTTATGTCATATTAATTATTTACTCAACTGGACAAGTCGGCCAAAAATCACCTCTGAAGGCGAAATGACCAAAATGCCCTCCGTTTGGCTTAACGGGTCAAAATTGTCTGTACCGATTGAAAAATTTTTCTAAGTATTTTCTTGGCATTCTAATGCCATGGGAACCTCAATAACCCTTCTCTGGAGTCCCAAAAATTAGTTTATAATTTTTCCCCCGGGTCTAGGGCTCCTAGTTGCGAGAACCGCAACTTCCCACTGGGTTACTCATTGTTAGGGCACCGGCTCGTTTAACTTAGTTGTATTTTATTTCTAAAATTTTTACTAAATTTTTCTTATCAATATTTGAGTTGATTATGATTCTTCACTTTAGTTTAAATATTTTTCCGGACATTCTAGCTGTCCGGACCGACACTGGTCACCGGAACAGTAGAATGTACGGAGTTGCTACCAGGAGGGTGTCACAACTCTTCCCCTCTAATTTAAATTTCGTCCTCGAAATTTACCTGATGCAAACAGTTGAGGGAACTGTTACCTCATCGTCTCTTCACTTTCCCAAGTTGCCTCATCGGTGTTGTGGTGCCTCCAAAGCACTTTCACCAGTGGAATCCGCTTATTTCTCAACTCTTTTACTTCCCGAGCCAAGATCCGTAGAGGTTCTTCTTCATAAGTCAAATCCGGTTGTATTTCAATTTCTTCTCTGGAAATGACATGTGAAGGATCTGGGCGGTATCTTCTTAGCATGGATACGTGGAACACATTGTGGATCTTGTCTAGCTCTGGTGGTAAAGCTAGCCTATAGGCCACTAGACCCACACGTTCAATGACTTCATATGGGCCAATGAACCTAGGGCTTAACTTACCTTTCCTTCCAAACCTCAGTACTTTCTTCCACGGTGATACCTTGAGGAACACTTTGTCGCCAACCACATATTATATTTCTTTTCTCTTCAGGTCGGCATAAGATTTCTGTCTGTCTGAGGCAACCTTCAGATTGGCTTTGATTAGTTTCACTTTTTCCTCAGTCTGTTTCACCAAGTCTGGCCCCACCAGTTTGTCTTCCCCCAATTCAGTCCAGCACACTGGAGTTCTACATTTCCTCCCATACAGTGCTTCATATGGGCCATTTGGATGCTAGCTTGGTAGCTATTGTTGTATGTAAATTCTGCCAGTGGAAGGTATCTATCCCAGCTTCCCTCAAACTCAATGACACAACTCCTCAGCATATCCTCAAGGACCTGGATTACTCTTTCTGATTGCCCATCCGTCTGAGGATGGAAAGCTATGCTGAAGTGGAGTTGTGTACCCAAGGATTCATGCAACTTGTTCCAAAATCTCGATGTGAACCTTGGGTCTCGATCAGATATGATGGAAAGTGGAATTCCATGCAGTCTAACTATCTCACTGATATACAATTCTGCTAACTTGTTCAGTGAGTAGTTAGTCCTAACTGGCAGAAAGTGTGCTGACTTCGTCAATCTATCAACTATCACCCATGCTGCATCATGTTTCTTCCGGGTGAGAGGTAGACCACTTACAAAATCCATGGTGACCCGATCCCATTTCCATTCAGTATACGATAGGTCAGAGCAAACCCGATGGAACTTGATGTTCGCCTTGACTTGCCGACATGTCAAGCATTTAGTCACATAGTCGCCTATGTCCTTCTTCATACTGTGCCACCAATACATCAAGCTTCAGATCATGATACATCTTTGTACTTCCAGGTGCATAGCATATACACCGTGTGTGCCTCTTTTAGAATATCGCCTTCAATTCCCCATCATCCGTACACACGTCTTCCTTTGTAATACAGACACCCATCGGCTTTCACCTCATAGTCGCTGATTTTCCTCCGAGATTGTGCTCATAATAGCCATTAACTTTTCATATGCCTTTGCCCATCTAAAATCTATCAGAGCAGTGTTTGGCCTCACTTGCAACTCAGCCAAAATAGCTCCATCTCGAACCAAAGATAGACGGGCATTCAATGATCTCAAAGTCGTGATGGACTTTTCGCCAAAGCATCAAGAACTACATTTGCCTTCCCGTGATGATAGTCAATTACACAATCATAGTCCTTCAAGAACTCAATCCATCGCCTCTGTCTAAGGTTGAGCTCCTTCTAGGTTGGCAAGTATTTTAGGCTTTTGTGGTCCGTGTAAATGTAGCACTTTTCACCATACAAGTAATGCCTCCATATCTTCAGTGCGAAGATAATTGCTGCAAGCTCTAGATCATGGGTAGGGTAATTTTGTTCATGTGGCCTTAACTGCCTGGAAGCATAGGCGATCACTTTCCTCTCTTGCATCAATACACACGCTAGCCCATTATGAGAGGCATCACAGTAGACCACAAAGTCCTTTCTCGACATCGGGCCGTGTTAAAGCGGTGCCTCTATCAACATAGCCTTCAACTTCTCAAAACTGGTCTCGACACTTGTCATTCCAATAAATCGACATTCTTGTGTAACAACTTGGTCATTGGAGCAATATTAAGGAAAATCCTTCACAAATCTCCTGTAATACCTAAATAGCCCCAAGAAGCTTCGACCTCGCTTGTATTCCCGGGAGGATTCCATTCCATCATCGCTTCTATTTTCTTGGGATCCACCCTAATCCCATCACCGACACTATGTGTCCAAGGAATGCAATCTCATTCACCAAAAGTCACACTTGGACAATTTTAGCATACAGCCTCCTTTCTCTCGTGGTTTGCGTAACAATCCTCAAATGCTCATCATGTTCTTCACTAGTCTTGGAATACACCGAATATCATCAATAAAGACCACTACGAACCGATCTAAGTATGGATGGAAGATACGGTTCATAAGGTCCATGAATGCCGCTGGTGCATTTGTTAGGCCAAAGGGCATCACCAGAAACTCATAATGCCCGTACCGGGTCCTAAATGCAGTCTTGGGCACATCTACATCCTTCACCTTCAACTGATGATACCCTGATCTGAGATCAATCTTAGAAAATACTCGCTTCCCTTCAACCGATCAAACAGATCATCAATTCTAGGCAACGGATATTTGTTCTTCATACCACTTTATTCAACCGCCAGAATCGATACATAGCCTCAAAGTCCCATCCTTCTTTTTCACAAACAAAGACCGAGCTCCCCATGGTGACACATCGCGTATAAACCCCTTATCAAGTAACTCTTGCAATCGAAGTTTTCAACTCCCTCAATTCCGTGGGTGCCATCCTATAAGGAGCAATGGAAATGGGTGCTGTACCAGGCAGTGTCTCAATAGCAAATTCGACTTCCCTTTCTGGTGGCAAACCAAGCAATTCTTTAGGAAATACCTCTGGGAAGTCTCTTACTGTGGGTATATCACTCAAGTTTGGCTTAGCCTGCCTAGTATCCACCACATGTGCTAGGTAGGCTTCACAACCTTTTCTCATCATTCTTCTTGCAATCGTGGTGAGATGACATTGGACAAGAAATCATTCCTTTCCCCACAACCGTGATCTCATTACCCTCGAAGTTTTCAAAGAAATTCTCTTCAATTTGCAATCAACTATTGCTCGATGACGTGACAACCACCCATTCCCAAAATCACGCCAAACTCATGGAAGGGCAACTCAATTAGGTCCGCCAAGAATTCATACCCTGAATCCTTAACTGCAACCCTTGTATACTTTGTTCACTACCACACTGTGGCCCAATGGATTAGTGACCAGAATGTCTTGGTCACTCTCCCCTACTAGTATCCCCCTTTCTATGGGTAAGTTGATGCAAATGTATGAATGAGTGGATCCTGGATCCACCAATGCATGCACAGGTGTATTGTAGAGGAGAACGCACTCGATGACGTCAGGGCATCTTGCTCCTCCCGAGCTCTCAGGCATAATTTCTCGCAGTGGTCCATTATCCGCCTCTCTGGCTCGATGCGAGCCTCTATGATGGTCCTACCGCATCGATTTGCCGATTTTCTACCTCTTTGCGGTGCAGAGCAGTGCATGCGCTTGTGTTGGAGCAGCTGTAGTAGTTCTGCATGGACAGTCCTTCAACTGATGCTCTGTTGACCCACACCTTAAGCAGGCACCGGTCACTCTCCAACACTCCCCCTTATGCCATTTCAAACAGTGTGGACATGCAGAAGATGCTGGAGCTGGTCCCCTGAACCCCATCCCTGGAGAGCTGCCCACTGATGGTGTGGACTGACCTCTCCTAGGGGTAACCGTGGCTGGCCCCCGAGACCGACTCGACCTTGCAAATGACCCAACTCGTGCAGATGGACCTCTGAACTTCTTCCTAGGTGCAGGAGATGAGCTAGACTGACCCGGTCCCCTCTTCTGCTGTCTATCCCTTCTGGTCTGCTCACTGATTCTTACTTTTTTAACCTTTATTGCAGCTTCCACTAACTTGCTAAATTCTGTGATTCCCAAGGCAGTGAGCTGGATCTTTATGTTGTCATTTAGTCCCTCTTCAAATCTCTTACACCTTTCAGCTTCATTAGGGACTATCTTCCTTCCATAGCGGCTCAATCTTACGAATTCCTTCTCATATTCGGCCACTGACAACTGTCTCTGCCTCAGATTAATGAATTCCCTTCTTCTCTCTTCTAAGTATACAGTACCAACATATTTCTTCTTGAATTCAGAGAGAAAGAAGTCCCAAGTTATAGCTTCTGGCTGCACTTCACTAGACACAGTATCCCACCATTCGTAGGCATCATCTTGCAATAGGGATATGGCAGCCTCTAGGTTTTGCTCTGAGGTGCAGTGGAGTTGTTTTAGAACTCTACCCGTTCTGTTCAACCAATTCTCGGCTGCAACAGAGTCATCTTCTCTCTTACCGAAAAAGTCCACTGCTCCAAACTTTCTTAGCCTTTCCAGATGTGATTTTGGTTGTGGAGCTGGTGGTGGTGGTGGTGCTGGCATTACCCCGGCCATTTGTCTGAAGAAATCGGCCATTTGCTGGAACATGGCCTGTGGAGGCTGAGTGCTCGCTTGAGTCAAGTGAGCAGTTCTCCCATGCCCCCAGTCTTAGCTGCTGCAGGTGGAGCATGACTCTCCACTTCCTCCTCGACTGCTCCTTGAGATGAAGGGTCCATATCCTATTTAACAAAGATATACAGATCTGCATTAGTGTCACCTCGACTCTTACAAATGCAATGCATGGTATGGACTCAATCCAGGCCCAGAAATGCCTAAACCGTGCTCTGATACCACTAAATGTGACACCCCTTACCCGGCTACAGTGTATCCGAGTAAGTTATGTCACACGGTGTACCGGCACACTCTATTTTACCTTAATTAATTTTTTTGTCATAGTTTTGAATATAGTTTGTGAAATATAGTTCATTTATTGAAATTATAATTTATTTGAGGTTCCGGAAATTTTATAGAAAATCCGGCAGAATACCGGCTAAAAATGGAGAAAACAGTTCTTCGGAACCTGTTAAAAACACTTCCAAATAATTTCCAAACAATCCCAACTTCAATTCATCAACAAAGTCTCAATATCAAGATCTCAACAACATTTCTCAATTTCAGTTCTCAATCATCCATCACATGTGAGAATCAAGTATAAATCACAAATAGATATTTACTTTTCCATTCACAAATACAATTTTCATAATTTACATGAACATCAATATACATTACACAAGTTTAATTACATATGAGAAAATCAAAATTAATTACAGAATGCCAAAATGACACCTAGTGTCCTACCAATGCACTGCAGAAGTTGAGGTGACACGGACACTATGCAGAGCTGCAGGATGTCTCACCCAGTCTGCGGTCTACTGGGCTCTCGATCAGTATCTCCAGAACCTACGCGTGGCAAAAGCAACGCGCTAAGCAATAATGCTTAGTGGTGCAATAATAAAATAAAAGGAAATAGCAGAAAATAAATATGCATTGAATGTATAAGTCTTATTTGTTTTGTATTTGTATATCCATTTATTTCGTTAACTTTGTCCACTTTTATTCATTTGGTTGCCCCAAGTAACCTACACTAGACAACTGGACTGGATAACGGGTAAACTGGCACTGGGTATCTAGTACCTTGGGCCGTCACACCATCGGTCACATATGCATCTCCTGGTGTGCAACAGAACATCTACCAAGCTGTAAATAATCTCAGGCACAAGGCCAAATCTCAATGCAAGGTCAGAATGGCTAAAAGCCGTGAAATCACAGAATGGCATATTGCCATGTGCAGTACTGCTAACTGAACCCTATTGGCATGCCAAACTATCCAAACCAATCTTGTTAGGTATACTAGGGCATTTGAAACTTTTAAATTCTTCACTTTGTGAATTTCAAGTTTTGGTGTCACTATTCACCTCATTGGTCAATAAAAATGTTGACTTTTAGGTAGAAATTAGGTACATTGGTTTTGGCACTCCCAACATACCACATTTTGCATTTAAAACTTGTTGGAATTGGTCACCATTACCATTTCTAACTTAAAACCAAGAGGGCAGAAATTTCAGTTTTCGAAGCCTAAGTTTACTGCTCCATTAAGCACTGTTACAGTGGGAATTTGAAGAAATGGCAAACATGAAAGTTGTTCCTTATTTTGTCTAGTTGAATTTCCTTTTTTGAATCACTCCATTTGGAGTTTTGTAGCTCCAGATATGGTCCAAAAACCACAGCTGGCCGGATTGCCAAAACTGCAGAATTACCAAATCTACAGTACCATGAACAGTGACTGCCACTGCCTTGTTGGATGGGTTCTGGCCATAATTTGAGGTAGGTTTCTTCATGAAAGTTGTTTGTCTATGTCTTATCTTGTTTCTGTAAAAATTTCAGGTCAATTGACCATATCTACAGTGAGTTATGGCCAAATGAACAGTTACTTTTCATTTGGTCATTTCTGCAGGTGCTGTTGCAGGGTATCCGGATTGGGGCCAACTTTTGGTCCACTTGCTTTGGTCTTTTGGGCGTGGTTTCTTCAGCACAAATGTGCCATTATAAGCCTAGTTTCATGTCCAATTGACCAAACACCAATTGGACCTACACAGCCAAAGTTATGGCTGTCTAAGTGTGCTGGAATCTCAGCCACCCTTGCTGTTATCCCTAGGCAGCATACTCATTCACTTTGCCATGCTATATTTCAGTCCAAATTATGGTCAACTTACCTAAAATGGTCACTAATTGACCGTTAAAATATTCTCTAATAATTTCCTAAGCCAAGCCAAATTTTCACTTCTCAAAACCCTAATTTCCATATGAGTTTTCACAACATGCTTTAATTAGCTATCTCATTCACTAACCACATGCATACATGGTTTAAACATAATCTCTAATCCACTTTAAATCCATCAAAACACTCCATTATTGTTCCTTCAATAGGGCTGCCGAAATCCATGGTATGTATACACATAATTTTTGTTCATTTATGTTACAAATCCTTACTCAATTCAAGTCACTATCATGAAATATAAGAGTTTTAAGTAAATAGGTGCACTAACCTCTTGTAGGCAGATTTTTCCCAAGTTAAATCTTCACTTTCTTTCCTTTTCTAGGCTGCCAAACACTCTCCCAAGATGAGTGGACAATTTTTAATGAAAGGGGTTTAGGGTTTATGGTGAAAAGAAGAGAGAAATTGAGCTTTGATTGAAGTTGTCAATGGAGGTTGGGCTATGGGCAAGGGTTTCGATTGCATGAGGAAGAGGATGGCTGCTGTTTGCTTTTGATTATTTTGGTCTTCATTTTGTCTCTTTTATTAGTTAATGAATTGGTTGTTTGAATGCAATTGGTTATAGCTTTTAATGACATCATCATGATGTCTTAAATAAGCCTTTTTCCTCATTTTCTTTTCTTTTCTTCACTACTCATTTTCAATTTAATTTCTAGTAATGTTTATTCATATTTTATGTCATATTAATTATTTACTCAACTGGACAAGTAGGCCAAAAATCACCTCTGAAGGCGAAATGACCAAAATGCCCTCCGTTTGGCTTAACGGGTCAAAATTGTCTGTACCGATTGAAAAATTTTTCTAAGTATTTTCTTGGCATTCTAATGCCATGGGAACCTCAATAACCCTTCTCTGGAGTCCCAAAAATTATTTTATAATTTTTCCCCTGGGTCTAGGGCTCCTAGTTGCGAGAACCGCAACATCCCACTGGGTTACCCATCGCTAGGGCACCGGCTCGTTTAACTTAGTTGTATTTTATTTCTAAAATTTTTACTAAATTTTTCTTATCAATATTTGAGTTGATTATGATTCTTCACTTTAGTTTAAATATTTTTCCAGACATTCTAGCTGTCCGGACCGACATTAGTCACCGGAACAGTAGAATGTACGGAGTTGCTACCGGGAGGGTGTTACAATGAGGGACACAGCAGAGGTGGCAAGAAGTCTGGTAGGGGAAGACATTCAGGATAGAAACCTCCTCTATCTGGTCAGCAGAGTACCGAAGGTTCCTACCATTCCCGCCAATGTGAAAATTGTGTAAGATATCATGGTGGGATTTGCTATAAGGCTATTGGAGCCTGTTATAACTGTGGAGGCACAGGACACTTTGCCAAGGACTGCACCAGTAGTCGTAGAGTTGGACCACCTCCTACTACTACAGAAGGGTCAGTCCAGAGCCCTGTCACTAGAAGTTCACAACCACCCAGCAGAGGTAGAGGCAGGGGTAGAGGTAGCCCAGCAGGCAGCCAAGGTACAATGAAACATTCAGAGCAAGACAGTGCTCCGGTCAGAGTCTATGTAATGAGACAGAGGGAAGAGGCTAAGACATTTGATGTTGTGGCTGGTACCTTCTCAACTTTTAACCAAGATGTGTTTGTGTTATTTGATCCGGGTTCTACCCCTTCTTATGTGAGTGATAGCATCATTGATTGCATTGCTATTCCATGTACAAAAATGGACTTTGAGGTCCTAGTAACAAGTCCGCTAGGACAGGAGGTCAGGAAAATAAATTTTGATGCATTAGTGATTAGTCCTTTAGGATAGGGATTGTGATAATAAGTGAAATTAGTTTTGGAAGAGTTTATCGGCGAAAAGTATTTCCTGACACACCATAAATTATAAAGCTAATTGGCGAGCCTATTTAATGTAAAGCAAGAGGACGTAAAAGTAAGTTACAGTAATAGAATTGCTCTAGATGAAGGCAGAGATGTTACTGTTAGTAATTGTTAATGGATATTGTAATCAGAATAAGTTCGGATATCAGTGAATTCGAAAAGGATAAAGGATAGGATAGTTTGATCTATTGGGATGTATTGTAGTAACTATGCAATGTTCTTGATTGTTTATACTGTAAACTGCGGATTATAGTACTAACTTGAGATTATTGTGTAGAGCTACGTACTACCTGATAGTACACCTAGATGAGGATAGTTGCCAACGGCATCTGTTTTTGTATTGTTATGCCAGGACATAATTTAATTGTTAGAAATAAGTTTGAAAATCCTACTTAGGGATCTAAAACTCAAAAGTTAGAATATCGAAAGGTTATAGTTCGGTACAAAAGAAAGTAAGTTATAAAATATTGACAGATAAAAAGAGTTATGGAAGTAGAGATTTGAATAGTTGATTCATATATAACAAAGAAATATTACGAATGTGAGGAAGACTATGGACTAGAATGGTCAGAGGACCAATGACTGATGAATGATTCTAACATGACCTCAAGGGTCATTCAAGAAACAACGTGAACCGAAATATTAGACAGCATAATAGTAAGAGGAGATTGGTGTTATCCAAACAAATTAAACATTGTATTAGATTATTAAAAGTCTTATACAAATTAGAGAAAAAAAAAGATTATACGATCATATAGAAAGGAGAAAATAAACGTATGACTATTGTAAGATGGCTATTGGGTAAAATTTCGTGGATGAAATTTATTTAAGGGTGGGGAGAATTGTAACACCCCTAAGTTCGGTAGTGCGTTCTATTGTTCCGGTGACCGGTGTTGTCCGGACAGCTAGGATGCCTAGAACTACACTTCAATATGAGTGAGGAGACATAAAATAATGAAATACAAGAAAAGAAAATACAAGAAAAAAAAAAGGAAAAAATAATAGCAAAGAAATGTAACCAAGTTAAGCGAGCCGAGAACCCTAGCGATGGGTGACCGCACTGGGAAGTCACGGCGTGGACCGTTGACTAGCCCTGGACTGCGGGAAACCCTGGAAAATATTTTTAGGACTTAAATAGACCCTTATTGAAGTATAAATATCATTAGAAATATCAAAGAAAAATTAAATTATTAGTACAAAGAAAAGTGAGAAATCGAAAAATGGACAAAACCCGATGTTACCGAAAAATCGGGAATGCAACCCGAACAGGGGCATTATGGTCATTTGACATCCTGAATTGTCTTTTGACCTAAATTTCCATTAAAAATAAATAATATTACACTTAGAAAATAAAATGAAGAATTAATTTGGTGGTACCTAATACAAATAGCCAAAAGTGGAGTGAAAAAGGTGTAAATAACACATTTAACTTATTATATGATTTAATAAGTGTGAGTGGGCCACAAAAGGAATAAACTAAGATAAATGGGGCATGTGTACACCTAATATGCAATCTGCAAATTCATTTCTTCAAAGTTCCTCAACCATGCCGATTTGAGAAGAAAGAAGAACTCCATTGCCGTTTCACTTGGAGCTTGATCCATCCCTCCATTTCATCTCCAATCACTTAGATTGCTTCATTAAAGATTGTCTAAACATCATAAGGAAGAACTTGATACCAAAATCAAGAAGTTTAATCAAGGTTTGGCAAGTTCCAACCATAGGTAAGTTTATATTTTTGAATATTGCTTTGTTAAACTTTGTGTACATGTTATGGGTGTTGGATTTGTGAAGAAAATTTTCAAGTTTGAGGAGTTATTGATATGTCCATTTTGGACAGCCATGGAGTTATGTATTTAATGATTTATTATTACATATATTTGATGTAAATTCATGTTGAGTAGAGGGATTTAATATCCTAGTAAGTTATTTCCATGAAAATGTGGTGATTGTGCACTTAAATTGGAGATTGACGAATTGTGGGACACTTTGGCATTGTAGAACATTTCGGCAACCTTGGGACACTTTGATAAATGTATGATTTCATGAAGGTATTGGCAGAATATTGACATTGAGGATTGATGGATATGTATATAGTTTGGTTGTGTAAGGTGTATGTAAGAATGAGTAATGTTTAGGTGTATATGTGATTGTACTTAGACTTTGTAAATTTGAGTTTATTTGGTGTATTGAGGATGTGTGTAATCTGCCCAAAGTGACTTTAAAGTGAACTGGAATATGTTTTTGGTAATGTACCAAAACAGAATTGGTAAGGGAAGTGGACATATAGTAAGGTGAATGTGTCATTGATGTATGTTTAAGCAAGGTAATTAAGGGCAGCATGCATTTTAACCTATAACTTTAAATGTGTAACTTCAATTGGTATGAGACCAATTGGAGGTGAAAATAGGCACAAAATGTGCCAACTTTCATTGAGAAAGCATACCAAAATTCTGCTTGCAAGGTGACATGAAAAATGACCAATTCGGATTAAGTGCAATTGAAACTCAAACCGACCAATTTGGCGTGATTAGTTTTTAGGCCATAACTCACTCAAAACAGGTCCAATTGACCTGAAATTTTAGCCATGAATATTAAGACCCATACCTACAAGTCTTATGAAGACACCAAAGCCCAGAAATGACCATAAGCAAGTCAAACAGCTTGAACAAGTTCGTGTCCAAAAACTGGCCGAACCAAAGTTGACCAAATTGACCTAAAATGACCTAATTTGATGCCATTTGACCAGCAATAGTAAAATGACCATAACTTGGTCTACATAACTCAGAATGACCTAAAATTTTGCCCCGCGTTCTATAAGACATAGATCTACAAGTTTGTAGTTTTGACCAAAACCCGAAAACCGAGGGAACTAGGTCGTCCGGCTAGGTCAAACTAGTATCCCGGAATCCAGCAATTTGCAATAAAATGCACTAAACAAGGAAATGAAATTGGTAACGTGTACCAACCCTAAAACACCATCGAATGTGACATATTAGTGACACTAAAACCTAATTTACCTAGAACGCATCGAGAATCGGTATATTAGGTGATTAAACAAATAATAGCTTTCAGTGAATTATTTATCGAACATTATCGTTAGAGACAGTTTAATTTAGCACTGAAGCACTTCAAATTGTGTTTCTCAGTTAGCAAAGACTCAGAAAAAGGGAAGGAAACACCGAGTCCAGACCAAGAGACAGTCATCAAAGGTTTGTGCACAACTAGTTTTCAACTGATTTTACTCTGAATAAGATTTCATATGATTAATTGTATGTTATTGATTTAAATTGTGTTTGTGCACAACTAGTTTTCAACTTATTTTACTCTGAATAAGATTTCATATGATTAATTGTATGTTATTGATTTAAATTGTGTTTTTGCACAACAGTATTTCTTTTGAATTTTTCAATTGAAATGAATTATGACTATTTGTACATTATTGTTTTAAATTGTGGAAATGTGTTTGAATGGATATTTATTGCTTGAAAAGCATTGTAAATGATTTGACGGATACTATTGATTGAAAAGCACTGTAAATGGTTTTTGTGGAAATTAAAGATAATTATGAATTGTGTTGCCATTTTGTGAATGAAATTATAACTTTGGAAATTTATTGGATTCTCACGAATCATTTGAATAAAATGATTGGAATTGATTTTGTATTCACACTTAGCATGACAGTATCATATCATTCCTTCTCCATTTATGGGGTTGTGATCGTTTATTTTCCTTCTCCATTTATGGAGTCGTGATCGTTTATTTTTCTCCCTCTCTGGTTTACCAGTTGAGGTGATCGGATGAGTACTCATTATATAGCTAGCTCCCTTCCTCATTGATTTCGATTAGTGGGGGTTGTGATTGCTTTGTCGTGGTGTACAGCGCGGCATTGATCGAAAATTTGTGTCATGGCTTAAGTTGTGAATGAATTGGCAACACTGTATTCTTAAATTATTCGACTAAATTGTGTTGTTATGCGATTTGATAATTTGTGAAATGAATTTTAAATTCTTATTGACATTTACTGTCTTTTGAATTTAACCATGTTTTGATTACTGAGATTTATTGTGATATTGTGTTAAATTCCTTATGACAGTATTGTCTTGAATTTAACTATGGTTTTTAAATATCCACTATTTATTTGAATTATGAATTGTGATTTAAATTTGTATTTGGTTAATGTTGTGCACCACTGAGACATTGTCTCAAATGATAGCTTTTATTGTCGCCGCAGTAGACAGACAGACAGGGCAGCAGACTAGGCTGCTATTACCTCCAGCGAGAGATTTTCGGGTATAACGAGTATACCACATTTTGTATTTTGTGCGGTAATGTATGATCACTGTATGTACATATTGTTTTGGTTTTGAGCAATTATAAATTAAAATTGTACATTGACATTGTGAACTAAATTATGAGTTATTTTGGCTTGTAAAAATTGTATTATATTTCTTTTATCTCAGTCTTTGAAAAATCACTGTAGATTTGAGTTGAGAAATATGTTGTGTTGAGAAAAATGTTGGATTTGAGATTTGGAAAATATATTGAAGTGCTTTTTACAGGTTTTTCTGAAGAACTGTTTTATCCAAATTACAGATGGCACTCTGCCAAAATATTTACAGAAATTCCAAATAAGTCAAATGTGTCAGTTCTATCACTTCAGTTAAAAAAAAAGTTTTTAACACCTGTAAATAGTGCTCACCACTATAAAAGAAGTAAGAAAAGTTTTTAAAATCCCTTGTAGTGTATTTAATGGGTTATCAGTAAACGAAGTTGGTAATTCATTAGGTATACTACGGGATCATGTTATGCCTTACAGAGGGGTAGGGTGTGACATGTTTTAGTGGTATCAGAGCAAAGTTTTTAAATTCTGTTTTCACCTGTTACTTGAATATTCTTTCTTCATAGTACAACTGCTCAATATCATTGTTTGATACATACAGTACATTACATTATAAATATGCACTAGCGGGAGGAAATCTCCTTGTGTTATTGGTTCAGGAGATTTAAAATCCTCGCATTGACTATGGAAGAGGGTGATCGTTCAGTCGATCAATCTATTGAGGCTGAGGTGCAAGGGGATGCCCCAGGCCTACATAATGTCAGTGGTTTAGCTGCACCACCGCAGCATCGCAGCTTTCTGCTCGATCAGCCACAGATGGCTGCAATGTTTCAACAAATGGCTGGTAATGTACCTACTCAAGTCCCAATACAGACACCAGTGGTACAACCACAGTCTCCTACTAGGCAGTATGACAAATTGATGAAGTATGGGGCTACAGAGTTTAAGGGGACAGTAGATCCTGTAGAAGCTGAACAATGGTTATAGAGGATGGATAGGGTGTTCAAGAAGCTACATTGTACAGAGGAGCTCAGATTTGAATACTCAGTGTCCTTACTACAGGGGGATGCTTATGACTGGTGGAAAACCATTCCCCACAGTCTAGTAGAACCTGCAGTGCTAACATGGAATGACTTTCTCGGGAATTGAGTAAATATGTCCCTGATGCTTATGTAGACCAGAAGTTACAAGAATTCCTAAGTCTGAAACAGGGGAACAGATCAGTGGCTGAGTATGAAAGAGAATTTTCCCGCCTGAGCCATTATGCAGTAAGTTTACTTGCTACCAGCAGGGAGAGATGCAAGAGGTTTGAAACCGGCTTGAAGCCCAGTATCAGACTACAAGTAGTCGGCTTCAAACACACTAACTTCTCTGAACTTATTTCTCAAGCTCTAGAGTTAGAAAGAATTGAGTCTGAAGCTGCTCCTGAGAAAAAGAAATCAGAGAAGACAGAGAAAGAGGGAAAATCAGTAGAACAGAGTTCCAGTGGTCCTACTGGAAAGAGGAAGAACTATGAGGGACACAGCAGAGGTGGCAAGAAGTCTGGTAGGGGAAGACATTCAGGACAGAAACCTCCTCTATCTGGTCAGCAGAGTACCGGAGGTTCCTACCATTCCCGCCAATGTGAAAATTGTGGAAGATATCATGGTGGGATATGCTATAAGGCTATTGGAGCCTGTTATAACTGTGGAGGCACAGGACACTTTGCCAAGGACTGCACCAGTAGTCGTAGAGTTGGACCACCTCCTACTACTGCAGAAGGGTCAGTCCAGAGCCCTGTCACTAGAAGTTCACAACCACCCAGCAGAGGTAGAGGCAGGGGTAGAGGTAGCACAGCAGGCAGCCAAGGTACATTGAAACATTCAGAGCAAGACAGTGCTCCGGTCAGAGTCTATGCAATGAGACAGAGGGAAGAGGCCGAGACATCTGATGTTGTGGCTGGTACCTTCTCAACTTTTAAACAAGATGTGTTTATGTTATTTGATCCGGGTTCTACCCATTCTTATGTGAGTGCTAGCATCATTGATTGCATTGCTATTCCATGTACAAAAATGGACTTTGAGGTCCTAGTAACAAGTCCGCTAGGACAGGAGGTCAGGGAAATAAATTTTGATGCATTAGTGATTAGTCCTTTAGGATAGGGATTGTGATAATAAGTGAAATTAGTTTTGGAAGAGTTTATCGGCGAAAAGTATTTCCTGACACACCATAAATTATAAAGCTAATTGGCGAGCCTATTTAATGTAAAGCAAGAGGACGTAAAAGTAAGTTACAGTAATAGAATTGCTCTAGATGAAGGCAGAGATGTTACTGTTAGTAATTGTTAATGGATATTGTAATCAGAATAAGTTCGGATATCAGTGAATTCGAAAAGGATAAAGGATAGGATAGTTTGATCTATTGGGATGTATTGTAGTAACTATGCAATGTTCTTGATTGTTTATACTCTAAACTGCAGATTATAGTACTAACTTGAGATTATTGTGTAGAGCTACGTACTACCTGATAGTACACCTAGATGAGGATAGTTGCCAACGGCATCTGTTTTTGTATTGTTACGCCAGGACATAATTTAATTGTTAGAAATAAGTTTGAAAATCCTACTTAGGGATCTAAAACTCAAAAGTTAGAATATCGAAAGGTTATAGTTCAGTACAAAAGAAAGTAAGTTATAAAATATTGACAGATAAAAAGAGTTATGGAAGTAGAGATTTGAATAGTTGATTCATATATAACAAAGAAATATTACGAATGTGAGGAAGACTATGGACCAGAATGGTCAGAGGACCAATGACTGATGAATGATTCTAACATGACCTCAAGGGCCATTCAAGAAGCAATGTGAACCGAAATATTAGACAGCATAATAGTAAGAGGAGATTGGTGTTATCCAAACAAATTAAACATTGTATTAGATTATTAAAAGTCTTATACAAATTTGAGAAAAAAAAAAGATTATACGATCATATAGAAAGGAGAAAATAAACGTATGACTATTGTAAGATGGCTATTGGATAAAATTTCATGGACGAAATTTATTTAAGGGTGGGGAGAATTGTAACACCCCTAAGTTCGGTAGTGCGTTCTATTGTTCCGGTGACCGGTGTTGTCCGGACAGCTAGGATGCCTAGAACTACACTTCAATATGAGTGAGGAGACATAAAATAATGAAATAAAAGAAAAGAAAATACAAGAAGAAAAAAAAGGAAAAAATAATAGCAAAGAAATGTAACCAAGTTAAGCGAGCCGAGAACCCTAGCGATGGGTGACCGCACCGGGAAGTCGCGGCGTGGACCGTTGACTAATACTGGATCATGGAACCCTGGAAAATATTTTTAGGACTTAAATAGACCCTTATTGAAATATAAATATCATTAGAAATATCAAAGAAAAATTAAATTATTAGTACAAAGAAAAGTGAGAAATCGAAAAATGGACAAAACCCGATGTTACCGAAAAATTAGGAATGCAACCCGAACAGGGGCATTATGGTCATTTGACATCCCGAATTGTCTTTTGACCTAAATGTCCATTAAAAATAAATAATATTACACTTAGAAAATAAAATGAAGAATTAATTTGGTGGTACCTAATACAAATAGCCAAAAGTGGAGTGAAAATGGTGTAAATAACACATTTAACTTATTATATGATTTAATAAGTGTGAGTGGACCACTAAAGGAATAAACTAAGTTAAATGGGGCATGTGTACACCTAAAATGCAATCTACAAATTCATTTCTTCAAAGTTCCTCAACCATGCCGATTTGAGAAGAAAGAAGAACTCCATTGCCGTTTCACTTGTTGCTTGATCCATCCCTCCATTTCATCTCCAATCACTGAGATTGCTTCATTAAAGATTGTCTACACATCATAAGGAAGAACTTGATACCAAAATCAAGAAGTTTAATCAAGGTTTAGCAAGTTCCAACCATAGGTAAGTTTACATTTTTGAATATTGCTTTGTTAAACTTTGTGTACATGTATGGGTGTTGGATTTGTGAAGAAAATTTTCAAGTTTGAGGAGTTATTGATATGTCCATTTTGGACAGCCATGGAGTTATGTATTTAATGATTTATTATTACATATATTTGATGTAAATTCATGTTGAGTAGAGGGATTTAATATCCTAGTAAGTTATTTCCATGAAAATGTGGTGATTGTGCACTTAAATTGGAGATTGACGAATTGTGGAACACTTTGGCATTGTAGAACATTTCGGCAGCCTTGGGACACTTTGATAAATGTATGAGTTCATGAAGGTATTGGCAGAATATTGACATTGAGGATTGATGGATATGTGTATAGGTTGGTTGTGTAAAGTGTATGTAAGAATGAGTAATGTTTAGGTGCATATGTAATTGTACTTAGACTTTGTAAATTTGAGTTTATTTGGTGTATTGAGGATGTGTTTAATCTACCCAAAGTGACTTTAAAGTGAAGTGGTATATGGTTTTGGTAATGTACCAAAACAGAATTGGTAAGGGAAGTGGACATATTGTAAGGTGAATGTGTCATTGATGTATGTTTAAGCAAGGTAATTAAGGGCAGCATGCATTTTAACCTATAACTTTAAATGTGTAACTTCAATTGGTATGAGACCAATTGGAGGTGAAACTAGGCACAAAATGTGCCAACTTTCATTGAGAAAGCATACCAAAATTCTGCTTGCAAGGTGACGTGAAAAATGACCAATTCGTATTAAGTGCAATTGAAACCTGAAAACTGACCAATTTGGCAGCAGTTAGTGTTTAGGCCATAACTCACTCAAAACAGGTCCAATTGACCTGAAATTTAACCATGAATAGTTAAGACCCATACCTACAAGTCTTATGAAGACACCAAAGCCCAGAAATGACCATAAGCAAGTCAAACAGCTTGCACAAGTTCGGGTCTAAAAACTGGCCGAACCAAAGTTGACCAAATTGACCTAAAATGACCTAATTTGATGCCATTTGACCAGCAATAGTAAAATGACCATAACTTGGTCTACATAACTCAGAATGACCTAAAATTTTGCCCCCCGTTCCATAAGACATAGATCTACAAGTTTGTAGTTTTGACCGAAACCCAAAAATCGAGGGAACTAGGTCGTCCGGCTAGGTCAAACTACTATCTCGGAATCTAGCAATTTGCAATAAAATGCACTAAACAAGGAAATGAAATTGGTAATGTGTACCAACCCTAAAACACCATCGAATGTGACATATTAGTGACACTAAAACCTAATTTACCTAGAACGCATCGAGGATCGGTATATTAGGTGATTAAACAAATAATAGCTTTCAGTGAATTATTTATCGAACATTATCGTTAGAGACAGTTTAATTTAGTACTAAAACACTTCAAATTGTGTTTCTCAGTTAGTAAAGACTCAGAAAAAGGGAAGGAAACACTGAATCCAGACCAGGAGACAGTCATCAAAGGTTTGTGCACAACTAGTTTTCAACTGATTTTACTCTGAATAAGATTTCATATGATTAATTGTATGTTATTGATTTAAATTGTGTTTGTGCACAACTAGTTTTCAACTTATTTTACTCTGAATAAGATTTCATATGATTAATTGTATGTTATTGATTTAAATTGTGTTTGTGCACAACAGTATTTCTTTTGAATTTTTCAATTGAAATGAATTATGACTATTTGTACATTATTGTTTTAAATTGTGGAAATGTGTTTGAATGGATATTTATTGCTTGAAAAGCATTGTAAATGATTTGATGGATACTATTGATTGAAAAGCACTGTAAATGGTTTTTGTGGAAATTAAAGATAATTATGAATTGTGTTGCCATTTTGTGAATGAAATTATAACTTTGGAAATTTATTGGATTCTCATGAATCATTTGAATAAAATGATTGGAATTGATTTTGTGTTCACACTTAGCATGACAGTATCATATCATTCCTTCTCCATTTATGGGGTTGTGATCGTTTATTTTCCTTCTCCATTTATGGAGTCGTGATCGTTTATTTTTCTCTCTCTCTGGTTTACCAGTTGAGGTGATCGGATGAGTACTCATTATATAGCTAGCTCCCTTCCTCATTGATTTCGATTAGTGGGGCTGTGATTGCTTTGTCGTGATGTACAATGCGGCATTGATCGAAAATTTGTGTCATGGCTTAAGTTGTGAATGAATTGGCAACACTGTATTCTTAAATTATTCGACTAAATTGTGTTGTTATGCGATTTGATAATTTGTGAAATGAAGTTTAAATTCTTATTGACATTTACTGTCTTTTGAATTTAACTATGTTTTGATTACTGAGATTTATTGTGATATTGTGTTAAATTCCTTATGACAGTATTGTCTTGAATTTAACTATGGTTTTTAAATATCCACTATTTATTTGAATTATAAATTGTGATTTAAATTTATATTTGGTTAATGTTGTGCACCACTGAGACATTATCTCAACGATAGCTTTTTATTGCTGTCGCAGGTAGACAGACAGACAGGGCAGCAGACTAGGCTGCTATTACCTCCAGCGAGAGATTTTCGGGTATAACGAGTATACCACATTTTGTATTTTGTGCGGTAATGTATGATCACTGTATGTACATATTGTTTTGGTTTTGAGCAGTTGTAAATTAAAATTGTACATTGACATTGTGAAGTAAATTATGAGTTATTTTGGCTTGTAAAAATTGTATTATATTTCTTTTATCTCAGTCTTTGAAAAATCACTGCAGATTTGAGTTGAGAATTATGTTGTGTTGAGAAAAATGTTGGATTTGAGATTTGGAAAATATATTGAAGTGCTTTTTACAGGTTTTCTGAAGAATTGTTTTATCCAAATTACAGATGACACTCTGCTAAAATTTTTACAGAAATTCCAAATAAGTCAAATGTGTCAGTTCAATCACTTCAGTTAAAAAAAAGTTTTTAACACCTGTAAATAGTGCTCGCCACTATAAAAGAAGTAAGAAAAGTTTTTAAAATCCCTTGTAGTGTATTTAATGGGTTATCAGTAGACGGAGTTGGTAATTCATTAGGTATACTACGGGATCATGTTATGCCTTACAGAGGGGTAGGGTGTGACACTAAATTAGGTGATGCAAAAAGAAAAATAAAGCTGAGACCTAGAGGAACAAATTTCATGAAGAACACCTCACCAAATCATGATGGAAACTGGGTAAAAACTGGGTTCAAAAATCAGAGCACTAAGTTGTCCAAAAAATCAAAACTCATTGAAATTGCAAAATTAACTTAGGGATGCATTAGACATTCATGTAATGAGTACTTGGCAATAGTTAAGGTGAGTATTAAGACATTCTATTTGTGTATTTTTAGTAGAAAAAGAGGTTAGGATAGACAAGGAGAAGTAAGTAAAGAGAAAGGAGATCATTGAAGGTTCGTGCACAACTAACTTCCTTTTTTGTTTTTAACTTGAAATTGTTTTGAATGAGATTTATATGAATGAGATAAGGTTTTTCCTTTACATTTGAGATAATTGTGTGTTGCCAATTGTTTATGGATTTTATGATGATTTGAATGTGTTTATTGTTTTGCAAATGTGATTATGGATTGAGAAACTCTTGAAAATTTGTTTTAACATCACAGTTAGCATGACAGTACCTTTTAGAATTCCCTAGTAGTAACGTGTGACACCCTTTACCCGTCTACAGTGTAGCCGAGTAAGGCATGTCACACTCGGTGCTAGAGCGCCATAAATTATCTTATTTCATTCTTAATAATCACATTTAATTTATTTAATTTGGGGTCAATTTATTAACCAGGAAAACTGATGAAGTTTCCCCTAAATTTAATAATATTTGACGTTTTCCCACCTATTACAATTCTCAATAATAATTCCAATAACATAAATTTTCTACAATTTCAAGCTTCATCTTAAATTTTCAAACTCAAATTTTCATTCATACATTTCATACACAATTAAAATGGCACTCACATTCATAAATAAAAGACTCCATTTCATTAATTTACATAAATTTACAAGTAATTACGTAAGTCCATAATTTACGTAACAAAATGAATACATAACTACAAAATGCAAAACTACTAACAAGCCTAATGGGTCCTACCCAAAATGCATTGCAGTGGAGGTGACACTGGACTCAATGCAAACATGGACTCTCACCCAGTCTGGGGTCTGTTGGGCTCTCTATCTGTGTCTCTAGTACCTACGCGCGGCAAAAAGTGACGCACTAAGCAATACAGCTTAGAGGTGCCAATATAAAATAAAAGTAAACTAAATAAATAAATATGCAAAAATTATGTTTTTATTTCATGTAGATTGAAATTTTGGTAATTATTAGTAATATTATTAATTTAGTACTTTTTATGTTCATTATTTGGTAATAAATTATTAAAACTTATTTTGGTTGCCCAAGTAACCTATACCAGTTGACTGGACTGGATAAATGGGTAAACTAGAATTGGGTACCAAGTACCTCAGGCTATCACACTATCGGTCACATAGTGTCTGCCAAGTGTGCAACAGAACGACTAACTAGCCATAATAAATATCGGGCATAAAGCCGAGTATGTCAAGTATAGCAAAATGACCAAAACTATGATATCACAAAATGGCACTATATGCCATAAATCACGAAATGGCACAAAGCGATATGCAGTACTGCTATCAGAACTCTATTGGCATGCCAACCTAACCAAACTAATCTTACTAGGTATACTAGGGCATGTTAACAAAGTTAATTATTTAGTTCTTTGCATTTGATATTTGGTGGTTACCATTCACCTTACTATTCATGCAAAAATATTGACTTTTTATAATTAATAGGTATGCTAGTTCTAATTACACTAAAATACCACATTTTGGATTTTACATTTGTTGGCATTAGTTGCCAATTTCAATTCAAAGCTCATTGGAAGAAATTCCAAAAATTCAGATTTGGTCAGCTAGGTTTACTGTTCCATTGGACCAAGCTACAGTGGTAATTTGGCTAAACTTTCTTCATTAAAGTTGTTCCTTAATGTGTCTTCTTTAATTCTCTTTTTGAATCACTCCATTTGGAGTTTTGTAGCTCAAGTTATGTAATTTTTACCATAACTGGCCAGATTGGTACATTCATAGATTTTCTAGGCAAATTTGGTTTTGACAGTTTTAGTGTCCTAACTTTGGCAAGCAATTCGAATGGGTTATGGTAAGAATTTGGGTTTCTGTTCTTCATAAAAGTTGTTTTACATTATTTAAGCTTTCCATGGGCTTAAAAATAAGGTCATTTGGACATCTCTACACAAAGTTATGGCCATATGAACAAACGTTGTTTATTTGGTCATTTTCTAGGTCCAGAATTGGGATGCCCGGATTTAGGCAAATTTAGGTTACTTTAAGTTGGTTTTCTAGGTAGGGTCTCTTCATAAAAAATGTGGTATTATATCCCTAATTTCACCTCTAATTGGCCTTCTACTAATTGAAGCTACACAAGCCAAGTTATGGCTACCCAAACCCATTGGACTCAAGTCTAGAATTTCTGGCACAAAAGGGCAGCACACCAATTCATAATCCAATGCCACAACAAACTTCATTTTATGGTCAAACCATGCCAAATGGTCACTAATTGACCATTAGAACATCAATTCACCATCAAATTGGCAAAACCCTAATTTTGCTCAAACCCTAATTCCCAATTTCTTTAATCTTGCACTATACATATAATTTAGGATTTCAATTCACCTATACACATCAAAAGACATCTCTACATCATTTTAATTCAATTAAAATCATTAAAACCTTAGCACATCTATGGCTACCGAAAATTTAAGGTAAGCCTAACATGCACAATTTGTTTCATTTTCTACAATTTCTCACTTAATTCATGCTCCTAACATAAAATATAAGAAGAGAGAGAAAAGAATTGGCACTAACCTCTTGTAGCACAATCCTAAGATGTCCAAATCTTCTCTTTCTTTTAATTTCTTGATAGCCAAACACTTTCGCAAGGTGACATGACAAGTTTTGATGAAGGAATTTAGGAGTTTTATGGTGAGAATCAAGATTATGCAAGGTGGAAGAAGAAATATTAATGGAGGAGTGATAATGGGTTTCGACCAAGGTTCAGAAAGAAGAAGAAGAAGCTGATTTTTTTCTTTATTTAATTTCTTTTTATCCTCTTTAATTAAGCTTGTCTTATTTTGATTAGTTGAAAAAGTTTTAGTAGCATCATCCTTCATCATGCTTATGTAATGATCCATATTTAATTTTTTTTCATTTTATTTATTTTCTTCTTTCTTTTTACTCATTTTTAAATAAATTTTTAGCAATATTTATTCATATTTTATGTCATATACCTCATTTACTTAAATGGAAAAGTTGGTCAAAAATTAGCTCTGAAGGTGAAATGACCAAAATGCCCTTCATTTTGCATGCTGAGTTAAAATTGTCTGTACTAATTTACAAATTTTCTTAGCATTTTTTTGGCATTCTATTGTTATCTAAGCCTCAATAATTATTCACTGGAGTTCTAAAAACTTTTTCACAGGGTTTCCTATGGGTCTAGGGTTGCTAATTGTCTTTACAGTCGCTTCTCGTTAAGGTTACCCATCGCTATGGCTACGAATCATTTAACCTCTTTACATTCCATTTCTAAAATTTTTCTTTTATTTTTATTACCATTATTTAAACTATTTATAACTCACTCTAATTTAAATGTAGTTCCAGACAATCTGACTATCTGGACCGACATTAGTCACCGGAACAGTAGAATGTACGGACTAGCTTAAGTGAGGACATTACATAACGGATATTTGGGGTTTGATAATTGACTTTGATTATGTCCCCCATTAATAACGGTCAGTGGGGTGAGACTATGTGAGTACTCAATAGCTAGCTAGCCCTTCCCTCATTAATAATGGTTAGTGAGGTTGATTTGCTTTATCGTGGTATACAACACAGTATTGATGATGAAATTTTGTATCGTGGTCTAAACTGTGTGTTGATGTTGGCAACACTTATGCTTTGTAATTTGTGTTTTGCGAATTATGATTTCTTAATTGAAAGTTAATTTCAATAAAGAGTTGTTATGGACTTGGAAATTATTTGTGCGTATTCATGATTATGAAAAATGTGATTTGTTATATTTTGACAAGTTGTGCCTTACTTTAATTTTTAAAATTATTAGTTGTATACCACTAAGTGATATACTCAGTGATAGCTTTGTATGCCATTACAAGTAAAGAGAAGGGAAAGGCTATTGAGTGAGCGTATTGGGAGCATATTTGGAGCAGATCTTTTGAGGTTCTCGTTGGGTATATACTATGTATACCTTTTGTGAATTCTTTTGGTGTATTTTGTAACTATATGTATGGTTGTACAGATACTGAGCAATTGTATAAAAAGCATTACATTGCTATAACATTTTGATATTATAAATACTTGTACTATTATTTTGAGACTTTTGTAAATGTAATTTTTATAATATTAATTTTATTATCTCAAATGAATATGAAATTTGAAATCAAATGTTTACTTGAAACGTGAATGAATTATTATTACGCTTGTGAAATGGATTGAAAAATATATTTTACTTGATTTATATTACATTTTCAATTGGTTATAAATTTTGGGTTTTGCTAAAGTTTTAACTATCACCATGTAGTTTTTCCGCAAAATAAAAAGTATATGCTATGATCCGTTTAAAATGCCTTATAGTATATTCAATGGGTTATCAGTAGGTGTAGCTCAGTAATTCATTAGGTATACTACGGGATCATGTTATACCTTATAAAGGGATAAGGTGTGACATACTGGTTCTTCCTCATATGTCAGATCTGGCTACACAACAATCTCTTTTGCTGTTATGCCATGTGAGGGGTCTGATCTGTGACACCTCTTACCCGTCTATAGTGCAGCTGAGCAAATCATGTCATACTTGGTACCGGAGCGCCTTAACTTATGTTATTTCATTCCAAATTAGTCACATTTTATTCAGTTTAATTGGGTTCAATTTATTAACAGGAGAAACGGGCAGAGTTTTCCCTAATTTATTAGAAATTTATCGATCTCCACTTGTTAAAATTTTCAACAATAATTTCAATATGTGCAACTTTTCTCAATCCCAATTCTCATCAATATATTTCAAATTCAAATTTTCATTCATACATAGCAAATAAAAAAAATATGTTCAAATTCTTAACAAAATATTGAATTTCATTAATTTACATAATTTACAATAATTATATAAGTGTCTAATTTACATAACAAAATAAAATCTAATTATAAAATACAAAATATATGAAACCTAGTGGTTCTACCCAAAATACACTGCAGATGTGGTGACACTGGTCACAATGCAGATCTGAACTGTCATCCAGTCTGAGGTCTGCTGGGCTCTCTATCTGTATCTCTAGTACCTACACGTGGCAAAAAGCGATGCGCTAAGCAATACAGCTTAGTAGTGCCAATATAAAATAAAAATAAACTAAAATAAATAAATATGTAGAAGTTATGTTGTTTTTTTATGCAGATTGAAATTTTGGTAATTATTAGTAATATTATTATTTTAGTACTTTCTATGTTCCTTATTTGGTAATAAATTATTGAGACTTACTTTTTTTGCCCAAGTAACCTATATCAGTTAACTAGACTAGATAAACGGGTAAACTAAAACTAGGCACCAAGTACCTCGGGCCGTCACACCATCGGACATAAAGTGTTTGCCAGATGTGCAACAGAACGGCTAATAAGCCATAATAATCATTGGGCATAAAGCCAAGAAAATCAAGAGTATCAAAATGGCCAAATGCCATAACATCACTAAATGGCCATAAGAGCAATAAATCATGGGATGACAAGAAGCCATAGGCAGTACTAGAATCGGAACCCTATTGGCATGCCAACCTATCCAAACCAATCGTACTAGGCATACAAGGGCATGTTAACAAAGTTAATTGTTTAGTTCTTTGCACTTAATATTTGGTGGTTACTATTCACCTTACTATTCATGCATAAATGTTGACTTTTTCATAAATAATAGATATGCAAGTTCTAATTATACTATAATACCACATTTTGGATTTTACATTTACTGGCATTGGTTGCCAAACTCAATTCAAGGCTCATTAGAAGTTATTTCAAATTTTTAGATTTTATCGCCTATGTTTACTATTCCATTGGATCAATTTATAGAAGGAATTTGGCCAAACTTTCTTCATCAAAGTTGTTCCTTAATGTGTCTAATTTAATTCTCTTTTTGAATCACTCCATTTAGAGTTATGTAGCTCAAGTTATGGAATTTTTACCATAACTAGCCGGATTGATCCATTACCAGATTTTCTGGGCAAATTTGATTCTAGCAGTTTTGTTATCCTAATTTTGGCTAGCAATTTGAATAGGTTATGGTCAGAATTTAGGTTTTGATTCTTCATAAAAGTTGTCATACATTGTCTAAGCTTTCTATGGGTTCAAGAATTAGGTCATTTGGACCTCTCTACACAAAGTTATGGCCCTTTAAACAATTACTGTTAATTTAGTCATTTTTCTAGGTCCAGAATTAGGATACCAGGATTTAGACAAATTTTAGGTCACTTTAAGTTGGTTTTTTGGGTAGGGTCTCTTCATAAAAAATGTAGCATTATGTCCCTAGTCTTACCTCCAATTGGCTTTAGACCAATTGAAGCTACACAAGTCAACTTATTACTGCCCACACACACTGGACTCAAGTCTAGAATTCTTGGCACATAGGGCAGCCTAACCATTTCACCATTCAATGCCACAATTCATTCCAAATTTAGGTCAAACCATACCAAATGGTCACTAATTCACCATTAGATTACCAATTAATCATCAATTCTACAAACCCCCAAATTTTGGGTTGAAAACCCTAACCATAAACTTCAAATTTCACATAACACATGCAATTCACCTTATGCCTCATATATATGCTCATAACGAAACTAGAATTCAAGTTTTAAATTGATTTACACACCCTAGTTCTTCTCCCTACCATGGCTGTCAAAAATCAAGAGAGGCCCATGAAGGAACAGAAGCGTGAAAAACACAAGTTTATACCATTGAATTCAAAATTTTCACCTAGGGTCACATGCATCATGCAAGATTTATTTTTATCTATTTCATTTCAATGATAAACAACATATTAAAACTCTTTTAATATGTTTTTGGATCTGTATTTGCCATTTAAGATTTTAAAATTAATCAGATTAATTTTAGAACCCTAGATTAAATCAAGAATGATTACATTAACCTCTTGATGCACTGCAGCGTGTCTGCGCTTTTGAGATTCGTCTTCAGGACACCAGATGTTGTCCCTCTAGCTTGTCCACACCAAGAACACCTATGGCAGCCCTTGAACAGCTTCTAAAGCTTTTTCTATTAATTAGAAATTCAAGTTCTGCCTTTTAAGAGATTAGAGGTGTAAACATGACACTAGAAACAATTTCTAGTGTTCTTAATTCAAGAGATTGATGGCTAATCTCTTTGAATTGATGAGAGATGAATAAGAATAGATGAAAAGCCTCAAAGTGGCGTGACAAAGGAGAGGAGTGGCTGCTGGTTATTTTTTCTTTTCATAACAACACTTAAATAGCTAGGTTAACACATTAAACCCTTGCCACATGTCACCCTTTGATTAGCTCTAGGTTTAAATGACCCAATCACATTGTGCCAAGTGTCAAACCTATATTTAATCCTGATTTTAATCATATTACATGATTAAAAAACATTTGGCAAGGTTTTGTGTAATCCCATGTGTCACCATCTTATGGTGCCACGTGTCACACTATGAAATGACCAAAATGCCCCTGTGTCTTAATTTTGAGTTCGTAACCCAAAATAATTATTTTTCTTCTTCTAATTAATTAATTAATCTCTATTAATTAATTTCTCATTAATTAAATTCATATTTAAACACTTTAAATATAAATTTAATTTATACTACACATCCAATAATCTAGATTTGGTTCCAAGTCATGCTAGGGACTTTGCAATTTAATTGCAAACCAAACCTATTTAATTAATCAATTAAACTCTTTAATTAATTAATTAAATCATATTTAAATAGGTGATAACTTGTGTATGTGTGTGACTTACTAGGCTCATCACTAATTGGCAATGAGACATGATATCAACTCTTAATATCATCAGAACTCTTTCTTACCATAAATGATTTCTCTAAGTCATTTTATGCACCTCATAGACCATGGTTAACACCTAGCATAGCATGCCATGACCACCCAATTAGTAATAAGGTTTACCTTAAATGAACCTATAATCATATGTTACCATGCACTAGAATCTCTCTGTTACAAAATCCCAACTCAAGCTGGAGTCATAGTTTATGTCAAACTCCATTTGCTATGAATATTATGTTCTCTTTTAATTCCAGTTCTTGATTAAAAGATTTTTCATCGAAACTCTTTCGAATAAATCTATCTGTCCTGGCTAGGAACTTGAAACATCAAGAACAATTAAATGAACATAGGATTTTATCTCTATTTACTTAGAGGAACAGATTCCATCTTGATCAACACCTACCTCCATATATAACTAGTAGGAGCCAACAGATGCCCATATACCCATACACAGTGCAAGTATGAAAGCAGTATCAAACTCAAACTACCTATATATAAGATAACTGTGCTATCTCAGGTCTAAAGATTATATGCACTGATATGACTTATGACAAAACATTGATAAGAGTAAACTCCATGTGCTTGTCATAAGTGTCACTGGTTCGGCCTACTCATCATTTATAAGTGCCTATCATGTTTGTTATATGGCATGAGACTCAGCATTCCATCTTATTTATATCTCATATAAATAACTTGGGAACAAACATGAATACAATCTTTCTGGATAAGTTATGTCCTTATTATGAAGTATCCTCGATTGTGAACCTATTTATGATACTTTGTGCTAGAAATATTGTCACTCATATTCTTAACAACTTAAGAATAATATTTCTAACAAAATATCAATGGACCTTTTCTATTACACATAAATATATTATGTAAACGGAAAAGTGGAAATGCCTTTTATTAATAAAAATATGTACAAGATACATACTAACTGATATGCTCTAGGGCATACTACTAACAATCTCCCACTAGCACTAGAGCCATTCATTACAATATCTTAGATCTATCTTCTCAAGATGTCGGTCTCACTGAGTTTGTGACATAGGCTTAGTGAATGGATCAGCTGGATTTTTCCAACTGATGTTATTATTCTGCATGGCTATATCGCCTTGCCCAACTATATCTCTGATAAAGTGGCAGTGCCTTTCTATGTGTTTGGATTTTGGTGAGACCTTAGTTCCTTAGCCTGTGTGACTGCTCCATTATTGTCACAGTGTAGTGGAACTGCTGACTCAATGGAAGGAACTACTGTAAGTTCTGTCACGAACTTCTTTATCCAAATAGATTCCTTTGCAGCATCTGATGCAGCAATATACTCAGCCTCTGTTGTGGAATCTGCAGTCGTGCTCTGTTTGGAACTCTTCCAACTGACTACACCTCCATTACAAATGAACAAATATCTAGAGGTAGACTTTCTATCATCGATATCTGATTGGAAATCAGAATCAGTATAACCATCCAATTGCAAGTCTCCACCTCCATAAATCAAGAATAAATCCTTAGTTCTTCTCAAGTACTTAAGGATATTCTTGTGACTATCCAGTGTTCCAAACCTGGATTGGATTGATACTTGCTAGTCAAACTAACAGCATATGCGATATCCGGCCTAGTACACAACATTGCATACATTAAACTTCCAATAGCCGAAGCATATGGAATCCTGGCCATCTTATCTCTTTCTTCAGGTGTCTTTGGAGACATCTCTTTAGAAAGGTGGATACCATGTCTCACTGGTAACAATCCTCTCTTGGAATCAAGCATGTTAAACCTCTTTAACACCTTTTCCAAGTATAGACTTTGAGATAAACCAATTATTCTTTTCGCTCTATCTCTATAGATGCGAATCCAAAGAATATAGGTTGCCTCCTCTAAGTCTTTCATAGAGAATGTATTTGACAACTATACCTTTATAGTCGTCAACATACCTGTGTCATTACCCATCAACAGTATGTCATCCACATATAAGACAAGAAAAGTGATAGCACTGTCACTAACCTTCTTATATACACATGGCTCAACCTTATTTTTGATAAAACCAAAAGATTTAATGGCTTCATCAAAACGGATGTTCCAACTCCTCGAAGCTTGTTTCAACCCATAAATGGATCGCTTTAGCTTGCATACCTTGGAACCATCTTGGGATTCAAAACCTAGGTTGTTCCATGAAAATGTTTTCTTCAATGTATCAATTGAGAAAAGCTGTTATGACATCCATTTGCCAAATCTCATAATCATAGTATACAGCTATTGCTAATAAAATCCTAATTGATTTAAGCATGGCAACAGGCGAGAAAGTCTCCTCATAGTCGATTCCTTGCCTTTGGCGAAACCTTTTCGCTACTAGCCTTACCTTATAGGTCTCTACCTTTCCATCAGAACCAATTTTCTTCTTGAAAACCCATTTGTTCCCTATAGGTACAATACCTTCAGGTAGGTCAACAAGATCCCAAACTTGATTCTTATACATGGAATCAATCTCGGATTTCATAGCATCAATCCATTTTGAAGAGTCTATATCTGATATAGCTTCTTCATAAGTAAGTGGATCATCTCCGTGATCTACTTCTTCATGAGTAGACAACTCTTGTTCTTCTTCATGAAGAAAACCATATCTCACTGGTGGGTGAGATACCCTGGTTGTTCTACGAGGAACAGCTGTAGTTGTTTCATCAACGGGTATAGGTTGACTAGATGGATCTATATCCATCTGATCTGTTGGTTGGTCAGAATTCTCCAATTCTAACTCTATTTGCCTTCCTTTGCCTCCTTCTTGAACAAATTGTTGTTCAAGAAATGTGGCATCTCTACTTATCACAACCTTTTGTGAAGTAGGCAAATAAAAATAATATCCAAAACTATCTTTTGGATATCCAACAAATCGACCTTTTTCTGATCTGGTCTCCAATTTATCAGTGTTCAGCTTTTTGATATAAGCTGGACAACCCAAAATCTTAACATGCTTAAGACTTGGTTTTCTTCCATGCCTTATCTCATAAGGTGTGGAAGAAACTGATTTTGATGGAATCCTATTCAGAATATACAAAGTTGATTCTAATGCAAATCCCCAAAAGAAGATTGGCATATCAGTATACCTCATCATACTACGTACCATATCCAATAGGGTACGATTTCTCCTTTCAGACACACCATTCAGTTGTGGCGTTCCTGGAGGAGTCAGCTGAGAAACAATGCCATGCTCTCTCAAGTATTCATCAAATTCAAGATCTCAAATATTCACCTCCACGATCTGATCGAAGAGCTTTAATACTCTTTCCTGTTTGATTTTCTACTTCAGATTTAAATTCTTTGAACTTTTCAAAAGATTCATGTTTGTATTTCATCAAATACAAATACCCAAACCTTGATTTATCATCAGTAAAGGTAATAAAATAATGAAAACCCCCTCTAGCCATTTCTTTAAATGGATCACATACATCACTATGTATTTGCTCCAAAATATTTTCAGCTCTTAGCGCTTGTCCAACAAAGGGTGATCTAGTCATTTTTGCCCTGAAGGCAAGATTCACAAGTTGGAGTAGGCTCAGAGCCCAATGAGGATAGAATCCCCATTTTCTCCAGTTTTGCAATCCTATCTTCTGCAACATGACATAACCTTAAGTGCCAAATATATTTTGAACTTGAGTTGGTTTTCACCATGGCATTGCATTCTTTTAGATCACTTGTATTCAATTTGTGTTTGTCATTATTATCCAAATAATAAAGACCATCATTCATATAACCCGAACCAACATATTTATTTCCAAAATAAATATTGCAAACATCATCTATGAACTGAAATTCATAGCCTTTTCTAGTCAAACTAGATATAGAAATGATGTTCTTAAAAGCATCAGGTACATATAAAATATTTTCTAAACACAAAACATGTCCAAACATGTAAAAGGATTTAGATCCTATGGCTAAAGCTTCAACAGTTGAGCCATTGCCAATCCAGACTCTAATATCTTGAGAACGCAAGCTGCTACTATTTGCTAGTTCCTGCATATCATTAGAAATGTGAAAACTGGCACCAGTATCTAAAACCCAAGCTGTAGATGAACTATGAGTATCATTAGAATCTAAATAACAAGATATGGACATACCTTCTGAAGGTGTATCCTTCTTGTCCTTCAGAGAAGCAAGATACTCTGGGCAATTCCTTTTCCAGTGCCCATCCTTTTGGCGTGGAAACACTTTCCTTTGCCTCCATCAGCTTTAGTCTTCCTTTTCTGTTTAGCTATTTTCTTGGAAGGACCAGGAATCTGAGGTTTCTTTTTCTTATTGCCCTTCTTCTTGTTAGACTTTCCAGTAGAAGAAGATGCAACCAAAGCTACCCCTTTTCCTTTATTGCCTGGCATATTCTTTTGGGCAATAACCAGCATGTTGAGTAAACCAGCTAAGGTGCATTCCTGTTTAGTCATATGAAAATTTGTCACCAAATTCCCAAAAGACTCAGGAAGGGACTGAAGGATCAAATCCGTTTGTAGTTTGAAATCCATGTTGAAGTCAAGATGTTCCAACTGCTCAATCAGCCGAATCATCTTGTGGACATGATCCCCAACATTCTGTCCCTCAGACATCCTCATACGGAATAGCTGTTTAGATATCTCATACCTAGCATTCCTGTTATGCTCACCATACAACTCTTGTAGGTGAAAGAGGATCTCACTCGCACTCTGCATGTTCTCATGTTGCTTTTGTAACTCATTACTCATGGAAGCAAGCATGTAACACTTAGCTCTTATATCATGCTCCTTACACTTGTCCAAAGTTTCATGTTCCTCTTGTGTGGCCTTTGGAGGTAAGGGACTAGGAACATTTGAATCTAGAACATATCCTATATGTTCAAGGTTCAAGACAAGTTTCAAATTTCTTAGCCAATCAGACAGATTAGGTCCTGTCAACCTATTGTGATCAAGTATGCTTGCAAGGATATTGGATGGTGGTGGTTGTTTTGTGCTCATTTTTATCAGAAAATTAATTGCAGAAAATTACCAGATTTATTAGTAAATATATCATGTAATTAACCAAAATGATTATGGTCTTTTAATCAAATTCGTCCTCCCACTAACTTAGCGAATCCTACACTTCCAAAGTAGAAAACAGAAATCCTAGTTGGATGGATTTCTAGTTGGTGATTGAATTCTTATAATTCTATTGATCATCCTCAGGTACATCCATTATTGGAATTACAATAAACTATAAGTGAGCAACTCCTTGCCCGTCACATCTTATGTGAGGTTCAATCCTTTACCTAGCCCCTAATGCTTAAAATCTCAGGTACATCCATTATTGACTTATCTTGCATTAGTTAAGTTGATCCCATTGAGCCAGTAATTGCGCAAATAATTTTAATGTCCTCAGATACATCCAATATTGGCCACTAAACCATTTACATATTTACAACATCTCATGCTTAACAATTATTCTTAAGAAAATCTTTTAAATTAATTGCTTCTTATGCAATTATTTAAAATTTCTTAAAATAATTGCCCCAATGGAGGGCCTATGTTATAATTACTTTAATTATAACATTTCCAACTTAATCATTTGTTTGGAAGATTTTATGATCATTCTAATTACTATTAAGGTCTCACTTTGCACATTATCCATTTAGCATGCATATATCATATAATTGCATACATTCCCATATATCTCATGTATTCATGGATAAGCAGTAAATATGGTATGATCATGGACTTTCTAAGGGATTCAATTCTGAGCCACCAAGAATTGAATCTGGGTATTCCTAGGTGCATTTCATTCATTCATTTTACAAGAGTTGCTGAAGGAGTACATAATCAACACTTGATCTTGAATTCCTCCCACTGGTCCCACTAATGCTCTTGACCTCCTTGAACTTCTTGCAATCCAATATTACATGGTAATCCTTGGCATACCAAGGCGAATTTACAAGAACTTAAATAAATAAAATTACAACCCAAAAATTATTACAAACTTAATAATACATGCCCAAAATAAATTAAAATAAATTAATTAATTTACAATCCCAAAGAAACATAAAAGAAATAAATCCAATCACATTGGTCTTTTATAGTACATGATCATCCATCATGCATATCACTATTTAACAATTAAATAAAACATATATACTTAAATTAAATTGAATATCTTATATTCAACTTAAAAATCCAGATTTGAATATGATTCAAATAAATTTAAAAATTCAGATTTGAATCTCATTCAAACAAATTTAAAAATTCATATTTGAATCACATTCAAACAACTTTAAAAATTCAGATTTGAATCACATTCAAACATTTTTTAAAAAATCAGATTTGAATCACATTCAAACATTTTTTAAAAAATCAGATCTGAATTTTATTCAATCAATTTTAAAAAATCAGATTTAAATATGATTCAAACAACATTCAAAATTCAGATTTGAATCACATTCAAACAACTTTTAAAATTCAGATTTGAATCACATTCAAACAATTTTTAAAATTCTGATTTGAATTATAATTTAATTGTGTGATTAAAATTACTAATTAAACACTTTAATTAGTCAAAGAATAGGCCTTAGATCATACAACAATTGCAGAATTAAAAGCCAAACCTTGAACCACCCATGGTAGCCAAACCATGCGCACCATTGATGGTGTTTTTTTAAATATGCTGCCACCTTGCTTTGCAACCAGCAATGATCTTTTGATCTCATGATCAAAACACACAATTAAATCATATAATCAATAATCTAAATGGAAAATATAGTGGCTCTGATACCAATTGAAGGAACGGAAGCGTGAAAAACACAAGTTTATACCATTGAATTCAAAATTTTCACCTAGGGTCACATGCATCATGCAAGATTTATTTTTATCTATTTGATTTCAATGATAAACAACATATTAAAACTCTTCAAATATGTTTTTGGATCTGTATTTACTATTTAAGATTTTAAAATTAAGCAGATTAATTTTAGAACCCTAGATTAAATCAAGAACGATTACACTAACCTCTTGATGCACTGCAGCGTGTCTGCGCCTTTGAGATTCGTCTTCAGGACACCAGATGTTGTCCCTCTAGCTTGTCCACACCAAGAACACCTATGGCAGCCCTTGAACAGCTTCTAAAGCTTTTTCTATTAATTAGAAATTCAAGTTCTGCCTTTTAAGAGATTAGAGATGTAAACAGGACACTAGAAACAATTTCTAGTGTTCTTAATTCAAGAGATTGATGGCCAATCTCTTTGAATTGATGAGAGATGAAGAAGAATAGATGAAAAGCCTCAAAGTGGCGTGACAAAGGAGAGGAGTGGCTGCTGGTTATTTTTCTTTTCATAACAACACTTAAATAGCTAGGTTAACACATTAAACCCTTGCCACATGTCACCCTTTGATTAGCTCTAGGTTTAAGTGACCCAATCACATTGTGCCAAGTGTCAAACCTATATTTAATCTTGATTTTAATCATCTTACATGATTAAAAAACATTTGGCAAGTTTTTGTGTAATCCCATGTGTCACCATCTCATGGTGCCACGTGTCACACTGTGAAATGACCAAAATGCCCGTGTCTTAATTTTGAGTTCTTAACCCAAAATAATTTTTTTCTTCTTTTAATTAATTTATATCAAATATAAATTAATTAATTAATCTCTATTAATTAATTTCTCATTAATTAAATTCATATTTAAACACTTTAAATATAAATTTAATTTATACTACACATCCAATAATCTAGATTTGGCTTCAAGTCATGCTAGGGACTTTGCAACTTAATTGCAAACCAAACCTATTTAATTAATCAATTAAACTAATTAATTAATTAATTAAATCATATTTAAATAGGTGATAACTTGTGTATGTGTGTGACTTACTAGGCTCATCACTAATTGGCAATGAGACATGATATCAACTCTTAATATCATCAGAACTCTTTCTCACCATAAATGATTTCTCTAAATCATTTTATACACCTCATAGATCATGGTTAACACCTAGCATAGCATGCCATGACCACCCAATTAGTAATAAGGTTTACCTTAAATGAACCTATAATCATATGTTACCATGCACTAGAATCTCTCTGTTACAAAATCCCAACTCAAGCTGGAGTCATGGTTTATGTCAAACTCCATTTGCTATGAATATTATGTTCTCTTTTAATTCTAGTTCTTGATTAAAAAGATTTTCTCATAAGAAACTCTTTTCTGAATAAATCTATCTGTCCTGGCCAGGAACTTGAAATATCAAGAACAATTAAATGAACATAGGATTTTATGTCTATTTACTTAGAGGAACAGATTCCATCTTGATCAACACCTACCTCCATATATAACTAGTAGGAGCCAACAGATGCCCATATACCCATACACAGTACAAGTATGAAATCGGTATCAAACTCAAACTACCTATATACAAGATAACTGTGCTATCTCAGGTCTAAAGATTATATGCACTGATATGATTTATGACAAAACATTGATAAGAGTAAACTCCATGTGCTTGTCATAAGTGTCACTAGTTCGGCCTACTTATCATTTATAAGTGCCTATCATGTTTGTTATATGGCATGAGACTCACCATTTCATCTTATTTATATCTCATATAAATAACTTGGGAACAAACATGAATACAATCTTTCTGGATAAGTCATGTCCTTATTATGAAGTATCCTCGATTATGAGCCTATTTATGATACTTTGTGCTAGAAATATTATCACTCATATTCTTAAAACTTAAGAATAATATTTCTAACAAAATATCAATGGACCTTTTCTATTACACATAAATATATTATGTAAACGGAAAAGTGGAAATGCCTTTTATTAATAAAAATATGTACAAGATACATACTAAATGATATGCTCTAGGGCATACTACTAACAGCCCAAACATGTATATTTTATTTAAGTTTCAACAATTTTTAACTCAATTTAATATCCTAACAAAAAAATCTAGAGAGAGAGAGGAGAGAATTGGCACTAACCTTTAAGTGAGCCAATCCCTAGCTTGCAAAACCTCTTTATTTCCACTTCTTTTTGCTGCCTAGGGCTTGTTCAAGATGCAAGGGTTAAGTTTTGTGAAGGGAAAAAGGGTTTTTATGGTGAATTTAAGTGGGAGATGAAGCTTTGTTGAATGAAAATGGTGGAGGCTTCTTGAAAGAGGTTCAGCCAGCTGAAGAAAGGAGAAAACAATCTGAATTTTCTTTTGTTTTTATCCCTTTTTAATGGTTTTATGTGTGCTTGTTTCATTTTGATTGGTTGTAAGTTTTTAATGACATAATAATGATGTCATAATTGCATTTTTGTTTTATTTTGTTCTCATTTCATTTTTCTCTCTTCCCTACTCATTTTTCATTAAATTTTTAATCAATATTTATTCACATTTTCTGTCATAAATCTCATTTACTTGAATGGATAAGTTGGTCAAAATTCATCTATGAAGGTGAAATGACCAAAATGCCCTTCATTTAGCTTATCGAGTTAAAATTCTCTGTACCGATATTAAAAATTTTCTTAGCATTTTCTTAGCATTCTATTGTCATCTAAACCTCAATAATTCTTCACTAGAGTCTCAAAAATTATTTCATAGGGTTTCCCCACGAGTCTAGGGTTGCTAACTATCTTCACAGCCACTTCCCGTTAGGGTTACCCATCGTCGAAGCTATGGCTCATTGGATACTGTGTCACATCGCTGATAAGCATCATCCTGAAGTAGGGACACTACACCCTTTAGGTTTTTCTCTGGGGTGCAATGAAGTTGTCTCAGTACCCGTTCTATTCTATCTAGCTAGGTTATAGCTGTTAGAGGGTTGTCTTCCTTCTTTCCCAAAAAGTCCATAGGCCCATATTTCCTTAACTTCTCCAGATGGGACTCTGTGGTAGTGGTGGAGGTTGTGGTTGTGGTTGTGGTATAGCCCTAGTCATCTGCATGAAGAATTTGATCATTTGCTAAAACAAGGCCTGCTGACGCTGAACAGATACCTCTTGCACTAGTGGAGTAGATTCTCCCCTGCCTCCAACTTCAGCCATGGGTGGAGCATGACTCTCCACTTCTTCCTCAACGGCTCTCTATGATGTCGCGTCCATATCCTAAATAATAAAAAATAAACAGATCTGCATTAGTATCACCTCAACACTTATAAATGCAATGCATGGTATAGACACTATCTAAACCCAGAAACGCCTAAACCATGCTCTGATACCACTAAATGTGATACCCCTTACCCGTCTACACTGTAGCCGAGCAAAGCATGTCACACTCGGTGCCAGAGCGCCTTAACTTATCTTATTTCATTCCAAATTAGTCACATTTTATTCATTTAAATTGGGGTCAATTTATTAACCGGAGAAACTGGCAGAGTTTCTCCTAATTTATTAGAAATTTATCAATCTCCACCTGTTAAAATTTTCAACAATAATTTCAATATGTGCAACTTTTCTCAATCCCAATTCTCATCAATATATTTCAAATTCAAATTTTCATTCATACATAGCAAATAAAAAAAAAATGTTCTCATTCTTAACAAAATATTCAATTTCATTAGTTTACATAATTTACAGAAAATTACATAAGTGTCTAATTTACATAACAAAATAAAATCTAATTACAAAATACAAAATATCAAATGAAGCCTAGTAGTCCTACCTAAAATACACTAAAAATGTGGTGACACTAGACACAATGCAGATCTAAACTGTCACCCAGTCTGAGGTTAGCTGGGCTCTCTATCTATATCTCCAGTACCTACGTGTAGCAAAAAGCAATGTGCTAAGCAGTACAACTTAGTGGTGCCAATATAAATAAAAATAAACTAAAATAAATAAGTATACAGAAGTTATATTGTTATTTCATGCAGACTGAAATTTTGGTAATTATTAGCAATATTATTAATTTAGTACTTTTTATGTTCCTTATTTGGTAATAAATTATTGAGACTTATTTTTTTTGCCCAAATAACCTATATCAGTTAACTAGACTGGATAAATGGATAAACTGATACTGGGTACTAAGTACCTCAAACCGTCGCACCATCAGACACAAAGTGTCTGCCAGATGTGCAACAGAACGACTAACAAGTCATAATAATCATTGGGCATAAAGCAAAGTAAATCAAGAGTATCAAAATGGCCAAAAGCCATAACATCACTAAATGGCCATAAGAGCCATAAATCATGGAATGGCATGAAGCCATAGGCAGTACTGCAATCAGAATCCTATTGGCATGCCAACCTATCCAAACTAATCATACTAGGCATACAAGGGCATATTAATAAAGTTAATTATTTAGTTCTTTACATTTAATATTTGGTAGTTACTATTCACCTTACTATTCATGCATAAATGTTGATCTTTTCATAAATAATAGATATGTACGTTCTAATTACACTATAATACCACATTTTGGATTTTACATTTGTTGGCATTGGTTGCCAAACTCAATTCAATGCTCATTAGAAGTTATTTCAAATTTTCAGATTTCATTGCCTATGTTTACTATTCTATTGGACTAATCTCCAGTGGTAATTTGGCCAATTCTTCATCAAAGTTGTTCCTTAATGTGTCTACTTTAGTTCCCTTTTTGATTCACTCCATTTGGAGTTTTGTAGCTCAAGTTATGGCATTTTTACCATAACTAGCTGGATTGGTCCATTCCAAGATTTTCTGGGCAAATTTGATTCTGGCAGTTTTGGTGTCCTAAATTTGGCTTGCGATTCGAATAGGTTATGTTCAGAATTTAGGTTTCTATTCTGCATGAAAGTTATTCTACATTGTCTAAGCTTTCTATGGGTTCAAGAATCAGGTCATTTGGACCTCTTTACACAAAGTTATGGCCATTTAAACAAATACTGTTCATTTGATTATTTTTCCAAGTCCAAAATTGGGATACCCAGATTTAGACAAATTTTAGGTCACTTTAAGTTGGTTTTTTTTGCAGGGTCTCTTCATAAAAAATGTGGCATTATGTCCCTAATTTCACCTCCAATTGGCCTTACACCAATTGAAGCTACACAAGTCAACTTATTGTTGCCCAAACACACTGGACTCAAGTCCAAAATTCCTGGCACATTAGGTAGCCTAACCATTTCACCATTCAATGCCACAATTCATTCCAAATTTAGGTCAAACCATACCAATTCATCATCAATTCCACAAACCCCCAATTTTTTGGATTAAAGATGCAAGGGTTAAGTTTTGTGAAGGGAAGAAGGGTTTTTATGGTGAATTTAAATGGGAGATGAAGCTTTGTTGAATGAAAATTGTGGGGGCATCTTGAAAGAGGTTCGACCAGCTGAAGAAAGAAGAAGGCAATCTGAATTTTCTTTTGTTTTTATCCCTTTATAATGGTTTTATTTGACGCCCCGAGGTACTTGATACCCAGTACCAGTTTACCCGTTTATCCAGTCCAGTCATCTAGTATAGGTTGCTTGGGCAATCAAAAATGAAAGTGAATAAATTTAATGAAATTATGAATATAACAAGTACAAAATAAATTAGATTACCAATAATGATTGAAAATTATCTGCATAAGACATCAGAACATGCACTGCATATTTATTTTTCGTTATTTCTTTTTATTCTATTATTGGCACTACTAAGCATTATTACTTAGCGTATTGCTTTTTGCCACGCGTAGGTTCTGGAGAGACCGACCGAGAGCCCAGTAGACCACATACTGGGTGAGACCTTCTATAGCTCTGCATAGTGTCTGTGTCACCTCACCGTCATCATGTTAGTAGTATGCCCTAGAGCATATCATTTAGTATGTATCTTGTACATATTTTTATTAATAAAGGCATTTCCACTTTTCCGTTTACATAATATATTTATGTGTAATAGAAAAGGTCCATTGATATTTTGTTAGAAATATTATTCTTAAGTTGTTAAGAATATGAGTGACAATATTTCTAGCACGAAGTATCATAAATAGGTTCACAATCGAGGATACTTCATAATAAGGACATGACTTATCCAGAAAGATTGTATTCATGTTTGTTCCCAAGTTATTTATATGAGATATAAATAAGATGGAATGGTGAGTCTCATGCCATATAACAAATATGATAGGCACTTATAAATGATAAGTAGGCCAAACCAGTGACGCTTATGACAAGCACATGGAGTTTACTCTTGTCAATGTTTTGTCATAAATCATATCAGTGCATATAATCTTTAGACCTGAGATAGCACAGTTATCTTGTATATAGGTAGTTTGAGTTTGATACTGCTTTCATACTTGTACTATGTATGGGTATATGGGCATGTGTTAGCTCCTACTAGTTATATATGGAAGTAGGTGTTGATCAAGATGGAATCTGTTCCTCTAAGTAAATAGAGATAAAATCCTATGTTCATTTAATTGTTCTTGATGTTTCAAGTTCCTGGCCAGGACAGATAGATTTATTCAGAAAAGAGTTTCTGATGAGAAAATCTTTTTAATCAAGAACTGGAATTAAAAGAGAACATAATATTCATAGCAAATGGAGTTTGACATAAACCATGACTCCAGATTGAGTTGGGATTTTGTAATGTAGAGATTCTAGTGCATGGTAACATATGATTATAGGTTCATTTAAGGTAAACCTTATTACTAATTGGGTGGCCATGGCATGCTATGCTAGGTGTTAACCATGGTCTATGAGGTTCATAAAATGATTTATAGAAATCATTTATGGTAAGAAAGAGTTCTGATGATATTAAGAGTTGATATCATGTCTCATTGCCAATTAGTGATGAGCCTAGTAAGTCACACACATACACAAGTTATCACCTATTTAAATATGATTTAATTAATTAATTAAAGAGTTTAATTGATTAATTAAATAGATTTGGTTTGCAATTAAATTGCAAAGTCCCTAGCATGACTTGAAGCCAAATCTAGATTATTGGATGTGAAGTATAAATTAAATTTATATTTAAAGTGTTTAAATATGAATTTAATTGATGAGAAATTAATTAATAGAGATTAATTAATTAATTTATATTTGATATAAATTAATTAGAAGAAGAAAATAATTATTTTGGGTTAAGAACTCAAAATTAAGACTCAGGGCATTTTGGTCATTTCATTGTGACACGTGGCACCATGAGATGGTGACACATGGGATTACACATAAGCTTGCCAAATGTTTTTTTTTAATCATGTAAGATGATTAAAATCAAGATTAAATATAGGTTTGACACTTGGCACAATGTGATTGGGTCACTTAAACCTAGAGCTAATCAAAAGGTGACATGTGGCTAGGGTTTAATGTGTTAACCTAGCTATTTAAGTGTGGTTATGAAAAGAAAAAATAACCAACAGCCACACTCCTTTGTCACGCCACTTTGAGGGTTTTTATCTCTTCTTCTTCATCTCTTATCAATTCAAAGAGATTAGCCATCAATCTCTTGAATTAAGAACACTAGAAATTGTTTCTAGTGTCCTGTTTACATCTTTAATCTCTTAAAAGGCAGAACTTGATTTTCTAATTAATAGAAAAAGCTTTAGAAGCTATTCAAGGCCTGCCATAGGTGTTCTTGGTGTGGACAAGCTAGAGGGACAACATCTGGTGTCCTAAAGACGAATCTCAAAGGCGCAGACACGCTGCAGTGCATCAAGAGGTTAGTGTAATCGTTCTTGATTTAATCTAGGGTTCTATAATTAAACTGATTAATTTTAAAATCTTAAATGGCAAATACAGATCCAAAAAAATATTAAAAGAGTTTTAATATGTTGTTTATCATTGAAATCAAATAGATAAAAATAAATCTTGCATGATGCATGTGACCCAAGGTGAAAATTTTTGAATTCAATGGTATAAACTTGTGTTTTTCACGCCTGCCTTCAATTGGTATCAGAGCCACTATATTTTCCATTTAGATTGTTGATTATATGATTTAATTGTGTGATTTGATCATGAGATGATTGATTCATTGCTGGTTGGATCAAGAGGTGTGGCGGCACACATGGTGAAGCCACCATTGGTGGCGGCAACATTGGTTCCATGGGTGGTTCAAGGTTTGGCTTTCAATTCTGCAATTGTTGTATGATCTAAGGCCTATTCTTTGACTAATTAAAGTGTTTTATTAGTAGTTTTAATCACACAATTAAATTATGATTCAAATCAGAATTTTAAAAATTGTTTGAATGTGATTCAAATCTGAATTTTAAAAGTTGTTTGAATGTGATTCAAATCTGAATTTTTAAAGTTGTTTGAATCATATTTAAATCTGATTTTTTAAAATTGATTCAATAAAATTCAGATCTGATTTTTTAAAAAATATTTGAATGTGATTCAAATCTGATTTTTTAAAAAATGTTTGAATGTGATACAAATATGAATTTTTTAAGTTGTTTGAATGTGATTCAAATCTAAATTTTTAAATTTGTTTGAATGAGATTCAAATCTGAATTTTTAAATTTATTTGAATCATATTCAAATCTGGATTTTTAAGTTGAATATGAGATATTCAATTTAATTTAAGTATGTATGTTTTATTTAATTGTTAAATAGTGATATGCATGATGGATGATCATGGACTATAAAAGACCAATGTGATTGGATTTATTTCTTTTATGTTTCTTTGGGATTGTAAATTAATTAATTTATTTTAATTTATTTTGGGCATGTATTATTAAGTTTGTAATATTTTTGGGTTGTAATTTCATTTATTTAAGTTCTTGTAAATTCGCCTTGGTATGCCAAGGATTACTATGTAATATTGGATTGCAAGAAGTTCGAGGAGGTCAAGAGCATTGGTGGGACCAGTGGGAGGAATTCAATATCAAGTGTTGATTATGCACTCCTTCAGCAACTCTTGTAAAATGAATGAATGAAATGCACCTAGGAATGCCCTGATTCAATTCTTGGTGGCTCAGAATTGAATCCCTTAGAAAGTCCATGATCATACCATATTTACTGCTTATCCATGAGTGCATGAGATGTATGGGAATGTATGCAATTATATGATATATGCATGCTAAATGGATAATGTGCAAACTGAGACCTTAATAGTAATAAGGATGGCTATAAAATCTTCCAAACAAATGATTAAGTTGGAGATGCTATAATTAAAGTAATTATAACATAAGCCCTCCATTGGGGCAATTATTTTAAGAAATTTTAAATAGTTGCATGAGATGCAATTAATTTAAGAGATTTTCTTAAGAATAATTGTTAAGCATGAGATGTTGTAAATATGTAAATGGTTTGGTGGCCAATATTGGATGTACCTGAGGACATTAAAATTATTTGCATAATTACTGACTCAATGGGATCAACTTAACTAATGCAAGATTAGTCAATAATGGATGTACCTGAGATTTTGAGCATTAGGGGCTAGGTAAAGGATTGAACCTCACATGATATGTGATGGGCAAGGAGTTGCTCACTTATAGTTTATTGTAATTCCAATAATGGATGTACCTGAGGATGATCAATAGAATTATAAGAATTCAATCACTCACTAGAAATCCATCCAACTAGGATTTTCGTTTTCTACTCTGGAAGTGTAGGATTCGCTAAGTTAGTGGGAGGACCAATTTGATTAAAAGACCATAATCATTTTGGTTAATTACATGATACATTTACTAATTAATCTGGTTATTTTCTGCAGTTAATTTTCTGATAAAAATGAGCACAAAACAACCACCACCATCCAATATCCTTGCAAGCATACTTGATCACAACAGGTTGGCAGGACCTAATCTGTCTGATTGGCTAAGAAATTTGAAACTTGTCCTGAACCTTGAACATATAGGATATGTTCTAGATTCAAATGTTCCTGGTCCCTTACCTCCAGAGGCCACACAAGAGGAACATGATACTTTGGACAAGTGGAAGGAGCATGATATGAGAGCTAAGTGTTACATGCTTGCTTCCATGAGTAATGAGTTACAGAAGCAACATGAGAACATGCAGAGTGCGAGTGAGATCCTCCTTCACCTACAAGAGTTGTATGGTGAGCATAGCAGGAATGCTAGGTATGAGATATCTAGACAGCTATTCCGTATGAGGATGTCTGAGGGACAGAATGTTGGGGATCATGTCCACAAGATGATTCGGCTGATTGAGCAGTTGGAACATCTTGACTTCAACATGGATTTCCAACTACAAACGGATTTGATCCTTCAGTCCCTTCCTGAGTCTTTTGGGAATTTTGTGACAAATTTCCATATGACTAAACAGGAATGCACCTTAGCTGGTTTACTCAACATGCTGGTTATTATCTAAAAGAATATGCCAGGCAATAAAGGAAAAGAGGTAGCTTTGGTTGCATCTTCTTCTGCTGGAAAGTCCAATAAGAAGAAGGGGCAATAAGAAAAAGAAACCTCAGATTCCTAGTCCTTCTAAGAAAATAGCTAAACAGAAAAGGAAGACTAAAGCTGATGAAGGCAAAGGAAAGTGTTTCCACTGCCAACAGGAAAGTGTTTCCATTGCCGGAAGAAAGTGTTTCCATCGGCGAGTATAGCAATCTAAAAGAATGCAATGCCATGGTGAAAACCAACTCAAGTTCAAAATATATTTGGCACTTAAGGTTATGTCATGTTGCAGAAGATAGGATTGCAAAATTGGAGAAAATGGGGATTCTATCCTCATTGGGCTCTGAGCCTACTCCAACTTGTGAATCTTGCCTTCAGGGCAAAATGACTAGATCACCCTTTGTTGGACAAGGGCTAAGAGCTGAAAATATTTTGAAGCTAATACATAGTGATGTATGTGGTCCATTTAAAGAAATGGCTAGAGGGGGCTTTCATTATTTTATTACCTTTACTGATGATAAATCAAGGTTTTGGTATTTGTATTTGATGAAATACAAACATGAATCTTTTGAAAAGTTCAAAGAATTTAAATCTGAAGTAGAAAATCAAACAGGAAAGAATATTAAAGCTCTTCGATCAGATCGTGGAGGTGAATACTTGAGAGAGCATGGCATTGTTTCTCAGCTGACTCCTCCAGGAACGCCACAGCTGAATGGTGTATTTGAAAGGAGAAATCGTACCCTATTGGATATGGTACGTAGTATGATGAGCTATACTGATATGCCAATCTCCTTTTGGGGGTTTGCATTAGAATCAGCTTTGCATATTCTGAATAGGATTCCATCAAAATCGCTTTCCACACCTTATGAGATATGGCATGGAAGAAAACCAAGTCTTAAGCATGTTAAGATTTGGGGTTGTCCAAATTATATCAAAAGTCAACACCGATAAATTGGAGGCCGATCGTAAAAATGTCGATTTGTTGGATATCCAAAAGATAGTTATGGATATTAGTTTAGTTGCCTACATCACTAAGGTTGGGATAAGTAGAGATGCCACCTTTATTGAACAAAAGTTTGTTCAAGAAGGAGGCAAAGGAAGGCAAATAGAGTTAGAATTGGAGAATTCTGACCAACCAACAGATCAGATGGATATAAATCCATCTAGTCAACCTATACCCATTGATGAAACATCTGCAGCTGTTCCTCGTAGAACAACCAGGGTATCTCACCCACCAGTGAGATATGGTTTTCTTCATGAAGAAGAACAAGAGTTGTCTACTCATGAAGAAGTAGATCATGGAGATGATCCACTTACCTATGAAGAAGCTATATCAGATATAGACTCTTCAAAATGGATTGATGCTATGAAATCAGAGATTGATTCCATGTATAAGAATCATGTTTGGGATCTTGTTGACCCACCTGAAGGTATTGTACCTATAGGGAACAAATGGGTTTTCAAGAAGAAAATTGGTTCTTATGGAAAGTTAGAGACCTATAAGGCAAGGCTAGTAGCGAAAGGGTTTCGCCAAAGGCAAGGAATCGACTATGAGGAGACTTTCTCACCTATTTCCATGCTTAAATCAATTAGGATTTTATTAGCAATAGCTGCGTACTATGATTATGAGATTTGGCAGATGGATGTCAAAAACAGCTTTTCTCAATGGATACATTGAAGAAAACATTTTCATGGAACAACCTAAGGGTTTTGAATCCCAAGATGGTTCCAAGGTATGCAAGCTAAAGCGATCCATTTATGGGTTGAAACAAGCTTCGAGGAGTTGGAACATCCGTTTTGATGAAGCCATTAAATCCTTTGGTTTTTATCAAAAATGAGGATGAGCCACGTGTATATAAGAAGGTTAGTGACAGAGCTATCACTTTCCTTGTCTTATATGTGGATGACATACTGTTGATGGGTAATGACACAGGTATGTTGACGACTATAAAGCTATGGTTGTCAAATACATTCTCCATGAAAGACTTAGGGGAGGCAACCTATATTCTTGGGATTCGCATCTATAGAGATAGAGCGAAAAGAATAATTGGTTTATCCCAAAGTCTATACTTGGAAAAGGTGTTAAAGAGTTTAACATGCTTGATTCCAAGAGAGGATTGTTACCAGTAAGACATGGTATCCATCTTTCTAAAGAGATGTCTCCAAAGACACCCGAAGAAAGAGATAAGATGGCCAGGATTCCATATGCTTCGGCTATTGGAAGTTTAATGTATGCAATGTTGTGTACTAGGCCAGATATCGCATATGTCGTTAGTTTGACTAGCGGTATCAATCCAATCCAGTTTAGAACATCGATAGATAGCAGTCAAGAATATCCTTAAGTACTTGAGAAGAACTAAGGATTTATTCTTGATTTATGGAGGTGGAGACTTGCAATTGGATGGTTATACTGATTCTGATTTCCAATCAGATATCGATGATAGAAAGTCTATCTCTGGATATGTGTTCATTTGTAATGGAGGTGCATCTTGGAAGAGTTCCAAACAGAGCACGCATCGCAGATTCCACTCATCGAGGTGAGTATATTGTCGCATCGATGCCGCAAAAGGAAGTCGCTTTGGATAAAAAGTTCGTGATGAACTTACAAGAGTTCCTTCCATTGAGTCAAGAGTTCCACTACACCGTGACAACAATGGAGCAATCATACAAAGCTAAGGAACTAAGGTCTCACCCAAAATCCAAACACATAGAAAGGCACTACCACATTATCAGAGATATAGTTGGGCAAGGCGATATAGCCATGCAGAAAATAGCATCAGCTGAAAATCCAGCTGATCCATTCACTAAGCCTATGTCACAGACTCAGTTATACCGACATCTTAAGAAGATAGGTCTAAGATATTGTAATGAATGGCTCTAGTGCTAGTGGGAGATTGTTAGTAGTATGCCCTAGAGCATATCATTTAGTATGTATCTTGTACATATTTTTATTAATAAAGGCATTTCCACTTTTCCGTTTACATAATATATTTATGTGTAATAGAAAAGGTCCATTGATATTTTGTTAGAAATATTATTCTTAAGTTGTTAAGAATATGAGTGACAATATTTCTAGCACGAAGTATCATAAATAAGTTCACAATCAAGGATACTTCATAATAAGGACATGACTTATCCAGAAAGATTGTATTCATGTTTGTTCCCAAGTTATTTATATGAGATATAAATAAGATGGAATGGTGAGTCTCATGCCATATAACAAACATGATAGGCACTTATAAATGATAAGTAGGCCAAACCAGTGACGCTTATGACAAGCACATGGAGTTTACTCTTGTCAATGTTTTGTCATAAATCATATCAGTGCATATAATCTTTAGACCTGAGATAGCACAGTTATCTTGTATATAGGTAGTTTGAGTTTGATACTGCTTTCATACTTGTACTATGTATGGGTGTATGGGCATGTGTTGGCTCCTACTAGTTATATATGGAGGTAAGTGTTGATCAAGATGGAATCTGTTCCTCTAAGTAAATGGAGATAAAATCCTATGTTCATTTAATTGTTCTTGATGTTTCAAGTTCCTAGCCAGGACAGATAGATTTATACAAAAAAGAGTTTCTGATGAGAAAATCTTTTTAATTAAGAACTGGAATTAAAAGAGAACATAATATTCATAGCAAATGGAGTTTGACATAAACCATGACTCCAGCTTGAGTTGGGATTTTGTAACAGAGAGATTCTAGTGCATGGTAACATATGATTATAGGTTCATTTAAGGTAAACCTTATTACTAATTAGGTGGCCATGGCATGCTATGCTAGGTGTTAACCATGGTCTATGAGGTTCATAAAATGATTTAGAGAAATCATTTATGGTAAGAAAGAGTTCTGATGATATTAAGAGTTGATATCATGTCTCACTGCCAATTAGTGATGAGCCTAGTAACTCACACACATACACAAGTTATCACCTATTTAAATATGAATTAATTAATTAATTAATTAAAGAGTTTAATTGATTAATTAAATAGGTTTGGTTTGCAATTAAATTGCAAAGTCCCTAGCATGACTTGAAACCAAATCTAGATTATTGGATGTGTAGTATAAATTAAATTTATTTTTAAAGTGTTTAAATATGAATTTAATTAATGAGAAATTAATTAATAGAGATTAATTAATTAATTTATATTTGACATAAATTAATTAGAAGAAGAAAAATAATTATTTTGGGTTAAGAACTCAAAATTAAGACACAGGGGCATTTTGGTCATTTCACAGTGTGACACGTGGCACCATGAGATGGTGACACATGGGATTACACATAAACTTGCCAAATGTTTTTTAATCATGTAAGATGATTAAAATCAAGATTAAATATAGGTTTGACACTTGGCACAATGTGAATGGGTCACTTAAACCTAGAGCTAATCAAAGGGTGACATGTGGCAAGGGTTTAATCTGTTAACCTAGCTATTTAAGTGTGGTTATGAAAAGAATAATAACGAGCAGCCACTCCTCTCCTTGTCACGTCACTTTGAGGCTTTTCATCTATTCTTCTTCATCTCTCGTCAATTCAAAGAGATTAGCCATCAATCTCTTGAATTAAGAACACTAGAAATTGTTTCTAGTGTCCTGTTTACATCTCTAATCTCTTAAAAGGCAGAACTTGAATTTCTAATTAATAGAAAAGGCTTTAGAAGCTGTTCAAGGGCTGCCATAGGTGTTCTTGGTGTGGACAAGCTAGAGGGACAACATCTGGTGTCCTGAAGACGAATCTCAAAGGCGCAGACACGCTGTAGCGCATCAAGAGGTTAGTGTAATCGTTCTTGATTTAATCTAGGGTTCTAAAATTAATCTGATTAATTTTAAAATCTTAAATGGCAAATACAGATCCAAAAACATATTAAAAGAGTTTTAATATGTTGTTTATCATTGAAATCAAATAGATAAAAATAAATCTTGCATGATGCATGTGACCCTAGGTGAAAATTTTTGAATTCAATGGTATAAACTTGTGTTTTTCACGCATCCGTTCCTTCAATTGGTATTAGAGCCACTATATTTGCTATTTAGATTGTTCATTATATGATTTAATTGTGTGATGTGATCATGAGATGATTGATCCATTGCTGGTTACAATGGATGTGTGGCGACACACATGGTGAAGCCACCATTGGTGGCGGCAACAAAGGTTCTTCAAGGTGGCGCAAGGTTTGCTTTTTAATTTACAATTTTTGTATGATCTAAAAGCTCATCCTATGTCTAATTAAATTGTTTAATTAGAATTTTAATCACACAATTAAATTATGATTCAAATTAGAATTTTAAAAAATTGTTTGAATGTGATTCAAATCTGAATTTTAAAAGTTGTTTGAATATGATTCAAATCTGAATTTTTAAAGTTGTTTGAATCATATTTAAATCTGATTTTTTAAAATTGATTGAATAAAATTCAAATCTGATTTTTTAAAAAATGTTTGAATGTGATTCAAATCTGATTTTTTAAAAAATGTTTGAATGTGATTCAAATCTGAATTTTTAAAGTTATTTGAATGTGATTCAAATCTGAATTTTTAAATTTGTTTGAATGAGATTAAAATCTGAATTTTTTAAATTTATTTGAATCATATTCAAATCTGATTTTTAAGTTGAATATGAGATATTCAATTTAATTTAAGTATGTATGTTTTATTTAATTATTAAATAGTGATATGCATGATGGATGATCATGGACTATAAAAGACCAATGTGATTGGATTTATTTCTTTTATGTTTCTTTGGGATTGTAAATTAATTAATTTATTTTGGGCATGTATTATTAAGTTTGTAATAATTTTTGGGTTGTAATTTCATTTATTTAAGTTCTTGTAAATTAGCCTTGGTATGCCAAGGATTACCATGTAATATTGGATTGCAAGAAGTTCAAGGAGGTCAAGAGCATTGGTGGGACCAGTGGGAGGAATTCAAGATCAAGTGTTGATTATGTACTCCTTCAGCAACTCTTGTAAAATGAATGAATGAATGAAATGTACCTAGGAATGCCCTGATTCAATTCTTGGTGGCTCAGAATTGAATCCCATAGAAAGTCCATGATCATACCATATTTATTGCTTATCCATGAATGCATGAGATGTATGGGAATGTATGCTATTATATGATATATGCATGCTAATTGGATAATGTGCAAAGTGAGACCTTAATAGTAATTAGAATGAACATAAAATCTTCCAAACAAATGATTAAGTTGGAAATGCTATAATTAAAAAAATTATAACATAGGCCCTCCATTGGGGCAATTATTTTAAGAAATTTTAAATAGTTGCATAAGATGCAATTAATTTAAGAGATTTTCTTAAGAATAATTGTTAAGCATGAAATGTTGTAAATATGTAAATGGTTTAGTGGCCAATATTGGATGTACCTGAGGACATTAAAATTATTTGCATAATTACTGGCTCAATGGGATCAACTTAACTAATGCAAGATAAGTCAATAATGGATGTACCTGAGATTTTGAGCATTAGGGGCTAGGTAAAGGATTGAACTTCACATGAGATGTGATGGGTAAGGAGTGACTCACTTATAGTTTATTGTAATTTCAATAATGGATGTACCTGAGGATGATCAATAGAATTATAAGAATTCAATCACCCACTAGAAATCCATCCAACTAGGATTTCCATTTTCTACTTTGGAAGTGAAGGATTCGCTAAGTTAGTGGGAGGACGAATTTGATTAAAAGACCATAATCATTTTGGTTAATTACATGATACATTTACTAATTAATCTGGTTATTTTCTGCAGTTAATTTTCTGATAAAAATGAGCACAAAACAACCACCACCATCCAATATCCTTGCAAGCATACTTGATCACAATAGGTTGACAAGACCTAATCTGTCTGATTGGCTAAGAAATTTGAAACTTGTCCTGAACCTTGAACATATAGGATATATTCTAGATTCAAATGTTCCTGGTTCCTTACCTCCAGAGGCCACACAAAAGGAACATGAAACTTTGGACAAGTGGAAGGAGCATGATATGAGAGCTAAGTGTTACATGCTTGCTTCCATGAGTAATGAGTTACAGAAGCAACAAGAGAACATGCAGAGTGCGAGTGAGATTCTCCTTCACCTACAAGAGTTACATGGTGAGCACAGTAGGAATGCTAAGTATGAGATATATAGACAGCTATTCCATATGAGGATGTCTGAGGGACAGAATGTTGGGGATCATGTCCACAAGATGATTTGGCCGATTGAGCAGTTGGAACATCTTGACTTCAACATGGATTTCCAACTACAGACGAATTTGATCCTTCAGTCCCTTCCTGAGTCTTTTAGGAATTTTGTGACAAATTTCCATATGACTATACAGGAATGCACCTTAGCTGGTTTACTCAACATGCTGGTTATTGCCCAAAAGAATATGCCAGGCAATAAAGGAAAAGAGGTAGCTTTGGTTGCATCTTCTTCTACTGGAAAGTCCAATAAGAAGAACGACAATAAGAAAAAGAAACCTCAGATTCCTGGTCCTTCCAAGAAAATAGCTAAACAGAAAAGGAAAACATAGCTGATGGAGGCAAAGGAAAGTGTTTCCACTGCCAAAAGGATGGGCACTGGAAAAGGAACTGCCCAGAGTATCTTGCTTCTCTAAAGGACAAGAAGGATACACCTTCGGAAGTTATGTCCATATCTTATTATTTAGATTCTGATGATACTCATAGTTCATCTACAGCTTGGGTTTTAGATACTGGTGCCAGTTCTCACATTTCTAATGATATGCAGGAACTAGCAAACAAGAGTTCATGCTCTCAAGATATTAGAGTCCGGATTGGCAATGGCTCAACTGTTGAAGCTTTAGCCATAGGATCTAAATCTTTTTACATGTTTGGACATGTTTTGTGTTTGGATAATATTTTATATGTACCTGATGCTTTTAAGAACATCATTTCTATATCTAGTTTGACTAGAAATGGCTATGAATTTCAGTTCACAGATGATGTTTGCAATATTTATTTTGCAAATAAATATGTTGGTTCGGGTTATATGAATGATGGTTTTTATTATTTGGATAATAATGACAAACACAAATTGAATGCAAGTGATCTAAAAGAATGCAATGCCATGGTGAAAACCAACTCAAGTTCAAAATATATTTGGCACTTAAGGTTATGTTATGTTGCAGAAGATAGGATTGCAAAACTGGAGAAAATGGGGATTCTATCCTCATTGGGCTCTGAGCCTACTCCAACTTATGAATCTTGCCTTCAGGGCAAAATGACTAGATCACCCTTTGTTGGACAAGGGCTAAGAGCTAAAAATATTTTAGAGCTAATACATAGTGATTTATGTGGTCCATTTAAAGAAATGGCTAGAGGGGTTTTTCATTATTTTATTACCTTTACTGATGATAAATCAAGGTTTGGGTATTTGTATTTGATGAAATACAAACATGAATCTTTTGAAAAGTTCAAAGAATTTAAATCTGAAGTAGAAAATCAAACAGGAAAGAGTATTAAAGCTCTTCGATCAGATCATGGAGGTGAATATTTGAGTACTAAATTTGATGAATACTTGAGAGAGCATGGCATTGTTTCTCAGCTGACTCCTCCAGGAACGCCACAACTGAACGGTGTATCTGAAAGGAGAAATCGTACCCTATTGGATATGGTACGTAGTATGATGAGCTATACTGATATGCCAATCTTTTTTTGGGGATTTGTATTAGAATCAGTTTTGTATTTTCTGAATAGGATTCCATCAAAATCAGTTTCTTCCACACCTTATGAGATATGGCATGGAAGAAAACCAAGTCTTAAGCATGTTAAGATTAGGGGTTGTCCAGCTTATATCAAAAAGCTGAACACTGATAAATTGGAGACCAGATCTGAAAAAGGTCGATTTGTTGGATGTCACACCCTACCCCTCTGTAAGGCATAACATGATCCCGTAGTATACCTAGTGAATTACCAACTCCGTCTACTAATAATCCATTAAATATACTACAAGGGATTTTAAAAACTTTTCTTGCTTCTTTTACAGTGGTGAGCACTATTTACAGGTGTTAAAAACTTTTTTTAAATTGTAGTGATAAAACTAACACATTTGAATTATTTAGAATTTCTGTAAAAATTTTGGCAAAGTGCCATCTGTATTTTGGATAAAACAGTTCTTCAGAAAACCTGTGAAAAACACTTCAATAGATTTCCAAATTTCAACTTCGACATTTTTCTCAACCCAACACAGTTCTCAAGTCAAATTCACAGTAATTTTTCAAGGACTGAGATAGAGAAAATATAATACAATTTTTACAAGTCAAAATATCTCATAATTTGCTTTACAACTCCAATGTACAATTTTAATTTACAACTGCTCAAAACCAACAACAATATGTATATACAGTGAACATACATTACATAACAAAATACAAAATATTGGTATACTCATTATACCCGGTAGTCTCTCGCTGGAGATACTAGCAGCCTAATCACAGACTGCTCTGTCTGCCTACCGCGATAAAGAATAAAAAGCTATCGCTGAGACAATGTCTTAGTGGTGCACAACATTAACCAAATATAATTTAAATCACAATTCATAAATCATATAAATAGTGGATACTTAAAACCATAGTTAATTTCAAGACAATAATTGTCAACCAGAATTTAAACTCCATTTCTTAATATCACAATAAATTTCAGTAAGTCAGATCATGGTTGAATTTTAAAAGACAGTATATGTCAATAAGAGTTTAAATTCATTTCACAATCTCACAATAAATCTCAATAATCAAAACATAGTTAAATTCGAAAGACAGTAAATGTCAATAAGAATTTAACTTCATTTCACAAATTATCAAATCGCATAACAACACAATTTAGTCGAATAAGTTAAGAATACAGTGTTGCCAATTCATTCACAACTTAAGCCATGACACAATTTTCCGATCAATGCCGCGTTGTACACCACGACAAAGCAATCACAACCCCACTAATCGAAATCAATGAGGAAGGGAGCTAGCTATATAATGAGTACTCATCCGATCACCTCAACTGGTAAACCAGAGAGGGAGAAAAATAAACGATCACGACTCCATAAATGGAGAAGGAAAATAAACGATCACAACCCCATAAAAGGAGAAGGAATGATATGATACTATCATGCTAAGTGTGAACACAAAATCAATTCCAAACATTTTATTCAAATGATTCGTGAGAATCCAATAAATTTCCAAATTTATAATTTCATTCACAAAATGGCAACACAATTCATAATTATCTTTAATTTCCACAAAAACCATTTACAGTGCTTTTCAATCAATAGTATCCATCAAATCATTTACAATGCTTTTCAAGCAATAAATATCCATTCAAACCCATTTTCACAATTTAAAACAATAATATACAAATAGTCAATATTTATTTCAATTGAAAATAATTCAAAAGAAATAGTTGTTGTGCACAAACACAATTTAAATCAATAACATACAATTAATCATATGAAATCTTATTCAGAGTAAAATCAGCTGAAAAGTAGTTGTGCACAAACCTCTGATGACTGTCTCCCTGGTCTGGACTCAGTGTTTCCTTCTCTTTCCCTGAGTCTTTAGTAACTGAGAAACACAATTTTAAGTGTTTCAATACTAAATTAAACTGTCTCTAACGATAATGTTCGATAAGTAATTCACTGAAGGCTATTATTTGCTCAATTACCTAATATACTGACCCTCGATGTGTTTAAGGTAAATTACGTTTTGGTGTCCTTAATATGTCACATTCGATAGGGTTTTAGGGTTGGTACGTGTTACCAAACTCAATTCTATGTATATTGCGTTTTCTTGCATTTCATTGCAAATTGCTGGATTTCGGAATACTAGTTTGACCTAGCCGGACGATCTAGTTCCCTCAGTTTTCGGGTTTCGGTCAAAACTACAAACTTGTAGATCTATGTCTTACTGCACGCGGGGCAAAATTTCAGGTCAATCCGAGTTATGTAGACCAAGTTATGGTCATTACACTATTGCTGGTCAAATGGCATCAAGTTAGGTCAATTTTAGGTCAATTTGGTCAACTTTGGTTCGGCCAGTTTTTGGACCCGAAATTGTGCAAGCTTTTTGACTTGCTTCTGGTCATTTCTGGGTTTTGGTGTCTTCATAAGACTTGTAGGTATGGGTCTTAACTATTCATGGTTAAAATTTCAGGTCAATTGAACCTGTTTTGAGTGAGTTATGGCCTAAACACTCACTGCTGCCCAATTGGTCATTTTTCAGGTCCTAATTGTATCTAATCCGAATTGGTCATTTTCTTAGGTCACCTTGCAAGCAGAATTTTGGTATGCTTTCTCAATGAAAGTTGGCACATTTTGTGCCTAGTTCCACCTCCAATTGGTCTCATACCAATTGAGGTTACACATTTAAACTTATTGGCTAAAATGTACACTGCCCTTAGTTACCTTGCTCAAACACAAATCAATCACACACTTACCTTGCAATATGTTTACTTCCCTACCAAATCTGTTTTGGTACATTACCAAAAATATATTCCACTTTACATTAACATCACTTTGGGCAGATTACAATTATCCTCAACACACCAAATATAATTCTAATTTCCAAAGTCCAAATACAATTACACATACACATAAACATTACTAGTTTTTACATACACTTTACACAACAATTTCATATACATATCCATCTATCCTTAATGCCAAAATTCTGCCCATATCTTCATGAACACATATACTTATCCAAGAGTTCCAAGGCTGCCGAAAATCTTCCTCAATACCAAGTTTTCCACAATTCATCAACTTTCCATCCAAGTGCAAAAATCACCATATATATATATGAAGTAATTCACTAGGATATTAAATCACCATAACCAACATAATTCTCATCAATTATATGTACAAATACTTCATCAATACATGAATACATGGCTGCCCAAAAATGAACACAACAATAACTCTTCAAACTCAAAAATTTTCTTCACCAATCCAACACCCATAACATGCACACAAAATTTAACAAAGCTATCTTCAAAAATGCTAACTTACCTTATGGTTGGAGCTTGTTAAACCTTGCTTAAACTTCTCAAATTTGGTATCAAACTCTTCCTTGTGATGTGTAGACCATTTTTCATGAAGGAACCTAAGTGATTGGAGTTGAAATGGAGGGAGTTAGGAGAGCTCATGCGAAACGCCCATGGAGGTTTCTCTCATCCTTCAATTCGGCAACTTTGGTACAATGAAGAAGATGAACTTTTCTGTTTGGATAATGGAGTTACAGCTGCCCCATTATGTGTCTATTATATTCCTTTAGTGGCCCACTCACTCAATTTTAACTATATAATAAGATTACATGTTTTATTTACACATTTTTCACTCCATTTTGGCTATTTACTTTATGTACCACTAAATTAATTTTTCATTTCATTTTCTAAGTGTATTATTATTTATTTTTAATGGAAATTTAGGTCAAAAGACAATTCGGGATGTCAAATGACCATAATGCCCCTGTTCGGGTTGCATTCCCGATTTTTCGGTAACACCGGGTTTTGTCTGTTTTTCGATTTCTCACTTTTCTTTGTACCAATTATTTAATTTTTCTTTGATCATTCTAATGATATTTATTCTTCTATAAGGGTCTATTTAAGTCCTAAAAATGTTTTCCATGGTTCCCCGCAGTCCAGGGCTAGTCAACGGTCCACGCCGTGACTTCCCGGTGCGGTCCCCCATCGCTAGGGTTCTCGGCTCGCTTAACTTGGTTACATTTCTTTGCTATTATTTTTCCTTTGTTTTTCTTGTATTTTCTTTTCTTGTATTTCATTATTTTATGTCTCCTCACTCATATTGAAGTGCAGTTCTAGGCATCCTAGCTGTCCGGACAACACTGGTCACTGGAGCAACAGAACGTACTACCGAACTTAGGGGTGTTACAATTCTCCCCCCCTTAAATAAATTTCGTCCACGAAATTTTACCCAATAGTCATCTTACAATAGTCATATGTTTATTTTCTCCTTTCTATATGATCGTAAGACTTTTAACAATCTAATACAATGTTTAATTTGTTTGGATAACACCAATCTCCTCTTATTATTATGCTGTCTAATATTTCGGTTCACGTTGCTTCTTGAATGCCCCTTGAGGTCATGTTAGAATCATTCATCAGTCATTGGTCCTCTGACCATTCTGGTCCATAGTCTTCTTCACATTAGTAATATTTCTTTGTTATATATGAATCAACTGTTCAAATTTCTACTTCCATAACTCTTTTTATCTGTCAATATTTTATAACTTACTTTCTTTTGTACCGAACTATAACCTTTCGATGTTCTAACTTTTGAGTTTTAGATCCCTAAATAGGATTTTTAAACTTATTTCTAACAATTAAATTATGTCCTGGCATAACTATACAAAAACAGATGCCGTTGGCAACTATCCTCATCTAGGTGTACTATCAGATAGTACGTAGCTCTGCACAATAATCTCAAGTTAGTATCAGAATCCGCAGCATAAAGATAAACAATCAAGAACATTGCATAGTTACTACAATACATCCCAATAGATCAAACTTTCCTATCCTTTGTCCTTTTCGAATTCACTGATATCCGAACTTATTCTGATTACAATATCCATTAACAATTACTAACAGTAACATCTCTGCCTTTATCTAGAGCAATTCTATTACTGTAACTTACTTTTACGTCCTCTTGCTTTACATTAATTAGGCTCGCCAATTAGCTTTATAATTTATGGTGTGTCAGGAAATACTTTTCACCGATAAACTCTTCCAAAACTAATTTCACTTATTATCACAATCCCTATCCTAAAGGACTAATCACCAATATATCAAAATTTATTTCCCTGACCTCCTGTCCTAGCGGACTTGTTACTAGCACCTCAAAGTCTATTTTTGTACATGGAACAGCAATGCAATCAATGATGCTAGCACTCACATAAGAATGGGTAGAACCCGGATCAAATAACACAAACACATCTTGGTTAAAAGTTGAGAAGGTACCAGCCACAACATCAGATGTCTCGCCTCTTCCTCTGTCTCATTGCATACATTCGACCGAGCACTATCTTGCTCAATGTTTTACCGTGCCTTGGCTGTCACTGGTTACCTCTACCCCCGCTCTACCTCGCTAGGTGGTTGTGAGCTTCGTGACAGGCTCGAATCGACCCTTCCGCAGTAGTAGGAGGTGGTCCAACTCTGCGACTCATCGGTGCGCCTCCTTGGCAAAATGTCCTGTGCCTCCACAGTTATAACAGCTCCAATAGCCTTATAGCATATCCCACCATGATATCTTCCACAATTTTCACATTGGCGGAATGGTAGGAACCTCCCAGACTCACGACCGGATAGAGGAGGTTTCATCCCGAATGTCTTCCCCTACCGCACTTCTTGCCACCTCTTCTCGTGTCCCTCATAATTCTTCCTCTTCCAAAGAGGACCACCGAACTCGTTCTCTGATTTTCCCTCTTCCTTTGTCTTCTCTGATCTCTTTTTCTCAGGAGCAACTTCAAACTCAATTCTTTCCAACTCTAGGGCTTGAGAAATAAGTTCAGAGAAGTTAGTGTGATTGAAGCCTACTACTTGTAATCTAATACTGGGCTTCAAGCCAGTTTCAAACCTCTTGCATCTCTCCCTGCTGGTAGAGAGTAGACTCACTGCATAATGGCTAAGGTGGGAAAATTCTCTTTCATACTCACCACCGACCGCCTGCTGTTTGCACTTAGGAACTCTTGCCTTTTCCGGTCTAGATAAGCATCGTGACATATTTCTCTCAATTCCCGAGAAAGTCATTCCATGTTAATATCTGCTGGTTCTACTGCATCAGAGGGAATGGTTTTCCACTACCATAAGCATCTCCTTGTAACAAAGACACTGAGTATTCGAATCTGAGCTCTTCTGTGCAATGCAATTTCTTGACTACCCTATCCATCCTCTCTAACCACTGTTCAGCCTCTAGAGGATCTACTGTCCTCTTAAACTCTGTAGCCCCATACTTCATCAATTTATCATACTGCCTAATAGGAGACTGTGGTTGTACCACTGGTGTCTGTATTGGGACTTGAGTAGGTACATTGCCAGCCATTTGTTGGAACATTACTGACCATCTCACGAGCGAATCGAGCAGAAATCTGCGATCAGCAGGGCCGGTGTCTTGAACCACTAACATTATGTAGGCCTGGGCATCCCTTGCACCTCGGCCTCAATAGATTGATCGATCAACGATCACCCTCTTCCATATTTAATGCGAGGATTTTAGATCTCCGAACCAATAACACAAGGAGATTTCTCCCGTTAGTGCATATTTATAATGTAATGTATCGTATGTATCAAACAATGATATTGAGCATTGTACTATGAAGAAAGAATAATCAAATAACAGTGAAAACAGAATTTAAAAACTTTGCTCGATACCACTAAAACATGTCACACCCTACCCTCCGTAAGGCATAACATGATCCCGTAGTATACCTAATGAATTACCAACTCCGCTTCATCGATAATCCATTAAATATACTACAAGGAATTTTAAAACTTTTCTTGCTTCTTTTACGATGGTGAGCACTATTTACAGTGTTAAAAACTTTTTTAAATTGTAGTGATAGAACTAACACATTTGAATTATTTAGAATTTCAGAAAATTTTGGCAAAGTGCCATCTGTATTTTGATAAAATAGCTTCTTGAAAACCTGTGAAAAACACTTCAATAGATTTCCAAATTTCAACTTCGACATTTTTCTCAACCCAACACAGTTCTCAAGTCAAATTCACAGTAATTTTTCAAGGACTGAGATAGAGAAAATATAATACAATTTTTACAAGTCAAAATATCTCATAATTTGCTTTACAACTCCAATGTACAATTTTAATTTACAACTGCTCAAAACCAACAACAATATGTACATACAGTGAACATACATTACATAACAAAATACAAAATGTTGGTATACTCATTATACCCGGTAGTCTCTCGCTGGAGATACTAGCAGCCTAATCTGCTGCACTATCTGTCTGTCTACCTGTGACAGCAATAAAAGGCTATCGCTGAGACAATGTCTCAGTGGTGCACAACATTAACCAAATACAATTTAAATCACAATTCATAAATCATATAAATAGTGGATACTTAAAACCATAGTTAATTTCAAGACAATAATTGTCAACCAGAATTTAAACTCCATTTCTTAATATCACAATAAATTTCAGTAAGTTAGATCATGGTTGAATTTCAAAAGACAGTATATGTCAATAAGAGTTTAAATTCATTTCACAATCTCACAATAAATCTCAATAATCAAAACATAGTTAAATTCGAAAGACAGTAAATGTCAATAAGAATTTAACTTCATTTCACAAATTATCAAATCGCATCACAACACAATTTAGTCGAATAAGTTAAGAATACAGTGTTGCCAATTCATTCACAACTTAAGCCATGACACAATTTTCCGATCAATGCCGCGTTGTACACCATGACAAAGCAATCACAACCCCACTAATCGAAATCAATGAGGAAGGGAGCTAGCTATATAATGAGTACTCATCCGATCACCTCAACTGGTAAATCAGAGAGGGAGAAAAATAAATGATCACGACTCCATAAATGGAGAAGGAAAATAAACGACCACAACCCCATAAAAGGAGAAGGAATGATATGATACTGTCATGCTAAGTGTGAACACAAAATCAATTCCAAACATTTTATTCAAATGATTCGTGAGAATCCAATAAATTTTCAAATTTATAATTTCATTCACAAAATGGCAACACAATTCATAATTATCTTTAATTTCCACAAAAACCATTTACAGTGCTTTTCAATCAATAGTATCCATCAAATCATTTACAATGCTTTTCAAGCAATAAATATCCATTCAAACCCATTTCCACAATTTAAAACAATAATATACAAATAGTCAATATTTATTTTAATTGAAAATAATTCAAAAGAAATAGTTGTTGTGCACAAACACAATTTAAATCAATAACATACAATTAATCATATGAAATCTTATTCAGAGTAAAATCAGTTGAAAACTAGTTGTGCACAAACCTCTGATGACTGTCTCCCTGATCTGGACTCAGTGTTTCCTTCCCTTTCCCTGAGTCTTTAGTAACTGAGAAACACAATTTGAAGTGTTTCAATACTAAATTAAACTGTCTCTAACGATAATGTTCGATAAGTAATTCACTGAAGGCTATTATTTGCTCAATTACCTAATATACCGACCCTCGATGCGTTTAAGGTAAATTAGGTTTTGGTGTCCTTAATATGTCACATTCGATAGGGTTTTAGGGTTGGTACGTGTTACCAAACTCAATTCTATGTATATTGCATTTTCTTGCATTTCATTGCAAATTGCTGGATTTCGGAATACTAGTTTGACCTAGCCGGACGATCTAGTTCCCTCAATTTTCGGGTTTCGGTCAAAACTACAAACTTGTAGATCTATGTCTTTTTGCACGCGGGGAAAAATTTCAGGTCAATCCTAGTTATGTAGACCAAGTTATGGTCATTACACTATTGCTGGTCAAATGGCATCAAGTTAGGTTAATTTTAGGTCAATTTGGTCAACTTTGGTTCGGCCAGTTTTTGGACCCGAACTTGTGCAAGTTTTTTGACTTGCTTCTGGTCATTTCTGGGTTTTGGTGTCTTCATAAGACTTGTAGGTATGGGTCTTAACTATTCATGGTTAAAATTTCAGGTCAATTGAACCTGTTTTGAGTGAGTTATGGCCTAAACACTCACTGCTGCCCAATTGGTCATTTTTCAGGTCCTAATTGTACCTAATCCGAATTTGTCATTTTCTTAGGTCACCTTGCAAGCAGAATTTTGGTATGCTTTCTCAATGAAAGTTGGCACATTTTGTGCCTAGTTCCACCTCCAATTGGTCTTATACCAATTGAGGTTACACATTTAAACTTATTGGCTAAAATGTACACTGCCCTTAGTTACCTTGCTCAAACACACATCAATCACACACTTACCTTGCAATATGTTTACTTCCCTACCAAATCTGTTTTGGTACATTACCAAAAATATATTCCACTTTACATTAACATCAATTTGGGCAGATTACAATTATCCTCAACACACCAAATATAATTCTAATTTCCAAAGTCCAAATACAATTACACATACACATAAACATTACTAGTTTTTACATACACTTTACACAACAATTTCATATACATATCCATCTATCCTTAATGCCACAATTCTGCCCATATCTTCATGAACACATATACTTATCCAAGAGTTCCAAGGCTGCCGAAAATCTTCCTCAATACCAAGTTTTCCACAATTCATCAACTTTCCATCCAAGTGCAAAAATCACCATATATATATATATGAAGTAATTCACTAGGATATTAAATCACCATAACCAACATAATTCTCATCAATTATATGTACAAATACTTCATCAATACATGAATACATGGCTGCCCAAAAATGAACACAACAATAACTCTTCAAACTCAAAAATTTTCTTCACAAATCTAACACCCATAACATGCACACAAAATTTAACAAAGCTATCTTCAAAAATGCTAACTTACCTTATGGTTGGAGCTTGTTAAACCTTGCTTAAACTTCTCAAATTTGGTATCAAACTCTTCCTTGTGATGTGTAGGCCATTTTTCGTGAAGGAACCTAAGTGATTGGAGTTGAAATGGAGGGAGTTAGGAGAGCTCATGCAAAACGCCCATGGAGGTTTCTCTCATCCTTCAATTCGGAAACTTTGGTACAATGAAGAAGATGAACTTTTTTGTTTGGATAATGGAGTTACAGCTGCCCCATTATGTGTCTATTATATTCCTTTAGTGGCCCACTCACTCAATTTTAACTATATAATAAGCTTACATGTTTTATTTACACATTTTTCACTCCATTTTGGCTATTTACTTTAGGTACCACTAAATTAATTTTTCATTTCATTTTCTAAGTGTATTATTATTTATTCTTAATGGATATTTAGGTCAAAAGACAATTCGGGATGTCAAATGACCATAATGTCCCTGTTCGGGTTGCATTCCCGATTTTTCGGTAACACCGGGTTTTGTCTGTTTTTCGATTTCTCACTTTTCTTTGTACCAATTATTTAATTTTTCTTTGATCATTCTAATGATATTTATTCTTCTATAAGGGTCTATTTAAGTCCTAAAAATTTTTTCCAGGGTTCCTCGCAGTCCAGGGCTAGTCAACGGTCCACGCCGTGACTTCCCGGTGCGGTCCCCCATCGCTAGGGTTCCCGGCTCGCTTAACTTGGTTACATTTCTTTGCTATTATTTTTCCTTTGTTTTTTTTTGTATTTTCTTTTCTTGTATTTCATTATTTTATGTCTCCTCACTCATACTGAAGTGTAGTTCTAGGCATCCTAGCTGTCCGGACAACACTGGTTACTGGAGCAGCAGAACGCACTACCGAACTTAGGGGTGTTACATTGGATATCCAAAAGATAGTTTTGGATATTATTTTTATTTGCCTACTTCACAAAAGGTTGTGATAAGTAGAGATGCCACATTTCTTGAACAATAGTTTGTTCAAGAAGGAGGCAAAGGAAGGCAAATAGAGTTAGAATTGAAGAATTCTGACCAACCAACAGATCAGATGGATATTGATCCATCTATTCAACCTATACCCATTGATAAAACATCTACAGCTGTTCCTCGTAGAACAACCAGGGTATCTCATCCACCAGTGAGATATGGTTTTCTTCATGAAGAAGAACAAGAGTTGTCTACTCATGAAGATGTAGATCATGGAGATGATCCACTTACTTATGAAGAAGCTATATCAGATATAGACTCTTCAAAATGGATTGATGCTATGAAATCCTAGATTGATTCCATGTATAAGAATCAGGTTTAGGATCTTGTTGACCCACCTGAAGGTATTGTACCTATAGGGAAGAAATGGGTTTTCAAAAAGAAAATTGGTTCTGAAGGAAAGGTAGAGAACTATAAGGCAAGGCTAGTAGCGAAAGGGTTTCGCTAAAGGCAAGGAATCGACTATGAGGAGACTTTCTCGCCTGTTGCCATGCTTAAATCAATTAGGATTTTATTAGCAATAGCTGCATACTATGATTATGAGATTTGGCAGATGGATGTCAAAACATCTTTTCTCAATGGATACATTGAAGAAAACATTTTCATGGAACAACCTAGGGGTTTTGAATCCTAAGATGGTTCCAAGGTATGCAAGCTAAAGCGATCCATTTATGGGTTGAAACAAGCTTCGAGGAGTTGGAACATCTGTTTTGATGAAGCCATTAAATCCTTTTGTTTTATCAAAAATGAGGATGAGCCATGTGTATATAAGAAGGTTAGTGACAGTGCTATCACTTTTCTTGTCTTATATGTGGATGACATACTATTGATGGATAATGACACTGGTATGTTAACGAGTATAAAGGTATGGTTGTCAAATACATTCTCCATGAAAGACTTAAGGGAGGCAACCTATATTCTTGGGATTCGCATCTATAGAGATAGAGCGAAAAGAATAATTGGTTTATCCCAAAGTCTATACTTGGAAAAGGTGTTAAAGAGGTTTAACATGCTTGATTCCAAGAGAGGATTGTTACCAATGAGACATGGTATCCACCTTTCTAAAGAGATGTCTCCAAAGACACCTGAAGAAAGAGATAAGATGGCCAGGATTCCATATGCTTCGGCTATTGCAAGTTTAATGTATGCAATGTTGTGTACTAGGCTAGATATCGCATATGCTGTTAGTTTGACTAGCAGGTATCAATCCAATCAGGTTTATAACACTGGATAGCTGTCAAGAATATCCTTAAGTACTTGAGAAGAACTAAGGATTTATACTTGATTTACGGAGGTGGAGACTTGCAATTGGATGGTTATACTGATTCTGATTTCCAATCAGATATTAATGATAGAAAGTCTACCTCTGGATATGTGTTCATTTGTAATGGAGGTGCAGTCGGTTGGAAGAGTTCCAAACAGAGCACGACTGCAGACTCCACTATAGAGGCTAAGTATATTGCTGCATCAGATGCTGCAAAGGATGCTATTTGGATAAAGAAGTTCGTGACAGAACTTACAGTAGTTCCTTCCATTGAGTCAGCAGTTCCACTACACTGTGACAATAATGGAGCAGTCATACAGGCTAAGGAACTAAGGTCTCACCAGAAATCCAAACGCATAGAAAGGCACTACCACATTATCAGAGAAGTAGTTGGGCGAGGCGATGTAGCCATGCAGAAAATAGCATCAGCTGAAAATCCAGCTGATCCATTCACTAAGCCTATGTCACAGACTCAGTTAGACCGACATCTTGAGAAGGTAGGTCTAAGATATTGTAATGAATGGCTCTAGTGCTAGTGGGAGATTGTTAGTAGTATGCCCTAGAGCATATCATTTAGTATGTATCTTGTACATATTTTTATTAATAAAAGGCATTTCCACTTTTCCGTTTACATAATATATTTATGTGTAATAGAAAAGGTCCATTGATATTTTGTTAGAAATATTATTCTTAAGTTGTTAAGAATATGAGTGACAATATTTCTAGCACAAAGTATCATAAATAGGTTCACAATCGAGGATACTTCATAATAAGGACATGACTTATCCAGAAAGATTGTATTCATGTTTGTTCCCAAGTTATTTATATGAGATATAAACAAGATAGAATGGTGAGTCTCATGCCACATAACAAACATGATAGGCACTTATAAATGATAAGAAGGCCGAACCAATGACACTTATGACAAGCACATGGAGTTTACTCTTGTCAATGTTTTGTCATAAATCATATCAGTGCATATAATTTTTAGACCTGAGATAGCATAGTTATCTTGTATATAGGTAGTTTGAGTTTGATACTGCTTTCATACTTGTACTATGTATGGGTATATGGGCATGTGTTGGCTCCTACTAGTTATATATGGAGGTAGGTGTTGATCAAGATGGAATCTATTCCTCTAAGTAAATGGAGATAAAATCCTATGTTCATTTAATTGTTCTTGATGTTTCAAGTTCCTGGCCAGGACAGATAGATTTATACAGAAAAGAGTTTCTGATAAGAAAATCTTTTTAATCAAGAACTGGAATTAAAAGAGACCATAATATTCATAGCAAATGGAGTTTGACATAAACCATGACTCCAGCTTGAGTTGGGATTTTGTAACAGAGAGATTCTAGTGCATGGTAACATATGATTATAGGTTCATTTAAGGTAAACCTTATTACTAATTGGATGGCCATGGCATGCTATGCTAGGAATTAACCAATGTCTATGAGGTTCATAAAATGATTTAGAGAAACCATTTATGGTAAGAAAGAGTTCTGATGATATTAAGAGTTGATATCATGTCTCACTGCCAATTAGTGATGAGCCTAGTAACTCACACACATACACAAGTTATCACCTATTTAAATATGATTTAATTAATTAATTAAAGAGTTTAATTGATTAATTAAATAGGTTTAGTTTTCAATTAAATTGCAAAGTCCCTAGCATGACTTGAAACCAAATCTAGATTTTTGGATGTGTAGTATAAATTAAATTTATATTTAAAGTGTTTAAATATGAATTTAATTAATGAGAAATTAATTAATAGAGATTAATTAATTAATTTATATTTGATATAAATTAATTAGAAGAAGAAAAATAATTATTTTGGGTTAAGAACTCAAAATTAAGACACAGGGGCATTTTGGTCATTTCACAGTGTGACACATGGCACCATGAGATGGTGACACATGGGATTACACATAAACTTGCCAAATGTTTTTTAAACATGTAAGATGATTAAAATCAAGATTAAATATAGGTTTGACACTTGGCACAATGTGATTGGGTCACTTAAACCTAGAGCTAATCAAAGGGTGACATGTGGCAAGGGTTTAATCTGTTAACCTTGCTATTTAAGTGTGGTTATGAAAAGAAAAATAACCAGCAGCCACTCCTCTCCTTTGTCACGCCACTTTGAGGCTTTTCACCTATTCTTCTTCATCTCTCATCAATTCAAAGAGATTAGCCATCAATCTCTTGAATTAAGAACACTAGAAATTGTTTCTAGTGTCCTGTTTACATCTCTAATCTCTTAAAAGGCAGAACTTGAATTTTTAATTAATAGAAAAGGCTTTAGAAGCTGTTAAAGGGCTGCCATAGGTGTTCTTGGTGTGGACAAGCTAGAGTGACAACATCTGGTGTCCTGAAGATGAATCTCAAAGGCGCAGACACGCTGCAGCGCATCAAGAGGTTAGTGTAATCGTTCTTGATTTAATCTAGGGTTCTAAAATTAATCTGATTAATTTTAAAATCTTAAATGACAAATACAGATCCAAAAACATATTAAAAGAGTTTTAATATGTTTTTTATCATTGAAATCAAATAGATAAAAATAAATCTTGCATGATGCATGTGACCCTAGGTGAAAATTTTTGAATTCAATGGTATAAACTTGTGTTTTTCACGCTTCCGTTCTTTCAAGTAGCTACTCCAATGACCATGTTGTTACACAAGAATGTCAGATTTAACTGGAATGACAAGTGTTAGACCAGTTTCGAGAAGTTGAAGGCTATGGTGACAGAGGCACCAGTGTTAACACAGCTAGTGTCGAGAAAGGACTTTGTGGTCTACAGTGATGCCTCTCATAATGGGTTAGGGTGTGTATTGATGCAAGAGGGGAAGGTGGTCGCTTATGCTTCTAGGCAGCTGAGGCCACATGAACAGAATTACCCTACGCATGATCTAGAGCTTACAATAATTATCTTTGCACTGAAGATATGGAGGCATTACTTGTATGGTGAAAAGTGCTACATTTACATAGACCACAAAAGCCTGAAATACTTGCCAACCCAGAAGGAGCTCAACCTTAGACAGAGGCGATGGATTGAGTTCCTGAAGGACTATGATTGTATGGTTGATTACCATCCTTGGAAGGCAAATATAGTTGTTAATGCTTTGAGTAAAAAATCCATCACAGCTTTGAGATCATTGAATGCTCGTCTATCCTTGGCTCGAGATGGAGCTATTTTGGCTGAGTTGCAAGTGAGGCTAAACTTGCTACAGCAGATTTTCGATGGGCAGAAGCTAGATGATAAATTAATGACTACTGTGAGTAAAATCTCAGAAGGGAAAGCAACTGACTATGAGGTGAAAGTAGATGGGTGACTGTACTACTAAGGAAGATTATGTGTACCAGATGATGGGGAATTGAACGCCAGTATTCTAAAAGAGTCACACAACAGTGTTTATGCTATGCACCCAGGAAGTACAAAAATGTATCATGATCTAAAGCTTTAGTATTGGTGGCCTGGTATGAAGAAGGACATAGCTGACTATATGACTAAATGCTTGATATGTCAGCAAGTCAAGGTAGAACATCAAGTTCCATTGGGTTTGCTACAGCCTATACGCATACCTGAATGGAAATGGGATCTGGTCACCATGGATTTTGTAAGTGGTCTACCTCTCACCCAGAAGAAGCTTGATGCAGTATGGGTGATAATAGATAGATTGACGAAGTCAGTACACTTTCTGCCAGTTTGGACTGACTACTCACTAGAGAAGTTAGCAGAATTGTATATCAGTGAGATAGTTAGACTGTATGGAATTTCACTTTCTATCATATCTGATTGAGACCCAAGGTTTGTATTGAGATTTTGGAAGAAGTTGCATGAATCCTTGGGTACACAACTCCACTTCAGCACAGCTTTCCATCCTCAGACGGATGGGCAATCAGAAAGAGTAATCCAGGTAAACAATTGAAACCAATTGAACTAACACAGATATTGAACTTAAATGATAATAATAATATGAAAAATATGTCAGGTCCTTGAGGATATGCTGAGGAGTTGTGTCATTGAGTTTGAGGGAAGTTGGGATAGATACCTCCCACTAGCAGAATTTGCATATAATAATAGCTACCAAGCTAGTATCCAAATGGCCTTATATGAAGCACTGTATGGGAGGAAATGTAGAACTCCAGTATGCTGGACTGAATTGGGTGAAGATAAACTGGTAGGGCCAGACCTGGTGAAATAGACTGAGGAGAAGGTAAACCTAATCAAAGCCAATATGAAGGTTGCCTCAAATAGATAAAAATCCTATGCCGACTTGAAGAGAAAAGAAATAGAATATGCGGTTGGCGACAAAGTGTTCCTCAAGGTGTCACCGTAGAAGAAGGTACTGAGGTTTGAAAGAAAAGGTAAGTTAAGCCCTAGGTTCATTGGCCCATATGAAGTCATTGAATGTGTGGGTCCAGTGGCTTACAAGCTAGCTTTACCACCAGAGCTGGATAAGATCCACAATGTGTTCCATGTGTGTATTCTAAGAAGATACCGCTCAGATCCTTCACATGTCATCTCCATGAAAGAAATTAAAGTACAACCAAATTTGACATACGAAGAAGAACCCATACGGATCCTAGCTCGGGAAGTGAAAGAGTTAAGGAATAAGCATATTCTACTGGTGAAATGTCACACCCTACACCCCTGTAAGATGCAATATGATCCCGTAGTACACCTAATGAATTACCAACTCCGTCTACTGATAACCCATTAAATACACTTCAAGGGATTTTAATAATTTTTCTTACTTTTTTCACAATGGTGAGCACTATTTACAGGTGTTAAAAACCTTTTTGAACTGAAGTGGTAGAACTAACACATTTGAATTATTTGGAATTTCTATAAAAATTTTGGCAGAGTGCCATCTGTATTTTGGATAAAATAGTTCTTCAGAAAACCTATAAAAAGCACTTCAATATTTTTCCAAATCTCAACTCCAAAAAAATTCAACACAATATTTTTCTCAACTCAATCCACAATAATTTTTTTTTTAGTATTTTCAAAGGATGAGATAAAAGAAATATAATACAAATTTTACAAGCCAAAATAACTCATAATTCACTTTACAACTTCAATGTACAATTTTAATTTACAACTGCTCAAATAATTTACATACATATTATTACATGCATACATCAGACCTATGTACATGGGTATACCTATAATATACCTGGAGCTGATCTGAAAGTGTCTTCAAAGAAACTTACTCACTGCTCTATGCTCTTCTTACCTGCGACAGCATACAAAGCTATCGCTGAGTGGTGAACTCAGTGGTGCACAACTATAATTTAAAACATAGTACAATATACATTAACAAAATTTACAGTAAATAATTTGGAAATCTGAATACTCATCAAATTCCAAAACTCAAAATATTCATTTCCAATAATGTAAATCATTTGTATAAAATGACTTTGATCACGACATTCAATTTATCAAATCATGACTAACCATTTAAGGTAGTTCCAACAAAATCAATTATACATAACCCATAATTGAAATCACAATTCTTTACCATTCAAAAGCCATTCTGTATCTCAAAAATCATTATGTATCTCAAAAATCAATCTTTATCTCAAAACCATGTTGTATCTCAAAAACCACGCTGTAGCTCAAAAACCATGCTGTATCTTAAAAATCATTCTTTATCTCACTAACTATGCAAGACTAATCCGATAGGGCCATCTTCGATGTGATTCTAACTCCCTATGGTCGGGGAGGTCGAATCAGATTCTAACTCCCTATGGTCGGGGAGGTCGAATCATCGTGCACAGTACCATCACAATAATGAATCTTCCGCAAGGGCCATAACGATAAAATAACTTAGATCTAACCTCAAATTAGAGGAAAATCTAAGCCTGTGCACGTACCATGGTAATCAAAACACAACTAACTCCATTGTCTTCTCAACAAATGAGAGAGACGGGTAATAACCTAGTCAAGCATCTATAGTGAGATATAAAACAATATCACAATCCTTTTAGTGAGCATAAATCACAATATAATTCAATTCAAAGTCAATTCCAATATCCAATAATTTTTATGCTCATCACAATTCAAATCATAAATTTGCATTTTTCCATGAAAATTACCATCACAATTCAAAACATGTTCTATCACAATTTTTCAAAACATAATTTATTCAATCCATAACAATGCTTAACACTTGTGGAAATACCATTTCACAAAGCTAAATTCATACATACTATAACAATTTCAATAATCATTGAATTAAATCCAATGCTTGTTAAACATAATACATAAGAAAAATATGTCATTTAATCGTATGAAATATTCAAAATAAAATCAGTTAAAAACTAGTTGGCACAAACCTCTGATAATCGCTCTCGGTCCGACTCGTGATTTCCTTCCCTTTTTCTGAGTCTTTGCTAACTGAGAAACACAATTTGAAGTGTTTCAGTACTGAATTAAACTGTCTCTATCGATAATATTTGACAAATAATTCACTGAAAGCTATTATTTGCTTAATCACCTAATATACCGACCCTCGATGCGTTCTAGGTAAATTAGGTTTTAGTGTCATTAATATGTCACAATCGATAGGGTTTTAGGGTTGGTACGTTTTACCAAACTCATTTCCTTGTTTAGTGCATTTTCTTGCAATTTGCTGGATTCCGGGACACTAGTTTGACCTAGCCGGACGACCTGGTTCCCTCGGTTTTTGGGTTTCGATCAAAACTACAAACTTGTAGATCTATGTCTTATTGCACGCGGGGCAAAATTTCAGGTCAATCTGAGTTATGTAGACCAAGTTATGGTCATTTTACTATTTCTGGTCAAATAGCATCAAATTAGGTCATTTTAGGTCAAATTTGGTCAACTTTGGTTCGGCCAGTTTTTGGACCCGAACTTGTGCAAGCTGTTTGACTTGCTTATGGTCATTTCTGGGCTTTGGTGTCTTCATGAGACTTGTAGGTATGGGTCTTAACTATTCATGGTTAAAATTTCAGGTCAATTGGACCCTTTTTTGAGTGACTTATGGCCTAAACACTAACTTCTGCCCAATTGGTCAGTTTTCAGGTTTCAATTGCACCTAATCCGAATTGGTCATTTTTTTATGTCACCTTGCAAGCAGATTTTTGGTATGCTTTCTCAATGAAAGTTGGCACATTTTGTGCCTAGTTTCACCTCCAATTGGTCTCATACCAATTGAGGTTACACATTTAAAGTTATAGGCTAAAATGCATACTGCCCTTAATTACCTTACATATACATGTATCCATTACACATTTAATTGCTATATGTCCACTTCCCTTACCAATTCTGTTTTGGTACATTACCAAAACCACATACCTCTTCACTTTAAAGTCACTTTGGGCAGATTACAATTATCCTCAATACACCAATTAAAACTCAAATTTACAAAGTCTAAGTACAATCACATATACACCTAAACATTACTCATTCTTACATACACTTTACACAACCAATCTATACACACACTCATCAATCCTTAATGTCACAATTCTGCCCATATCTTCATGAACACATACATTTATCAAAGAAACCTCAAGGCTGCCAAAAAGCTTTACCATGCCAAAGTGTCCTTAATTCATCAATTTCCATTCCAAGTGCATAATCACCATTTACATGTGGAATTAACTACTAGGACATCAACTCACCCTATTCAACATGAATTCCCATCAAACATATGTAAAATAAATCATCAAATATACAACTCCATGGCTGCCCAAAATTGATATATTAAGAACTCCTCAAACTTGAAAATTTTCTTCACAATTCAAACAACCATAACAAGTATACAAACTTTAACAAAGCAAAGTTCAAAAACTCAAACTTACCACTTTGGAAATTCTTCAAAACCTCACCAAAACTCTTCTTTCTTGCTTGCTATATGCTGCCCAATGTTTGTAGACAAGAATTATTGAAGGAACTTATGTGGAATCAAGGCTTGATCATGTGGAGAAAGAGCTTGAAAAGTGGTCGGCCATGGAGGTTTCTTTAGAAATGAATTCGGCAATGAGGAAGAATGAGGAAGATGAAGTTGAATCTGTCCATATTGGGTTTATATATGTCCACCTATGTCCACTTAGTGCTCCACTAATGTTGATTAAAAATTAAATTAATCCAAGGTTCCTTTAATTACAATTATGCCCTCATTCTTTCACTTTTTATATAATATACCACAATTTAATTTTTCATGATATTTTCCAAGTGTAATATTATTTATTTTTAATGGAAATTTAGGTCAAAAGACAATTTGGGATGTCAAATGAACATAATGCCCCTGTTCGGGTTGCATTCCCGATTTTTCGGTAACACCAGGTTTTTTCTGTTTTTCGATTTCTCTCTTTTCCTTGTACTAATAATTTAATTTTTCTTTGATGTTTCTAATGATATTTCTACTTCAATTGATGTCTCTTTAAGTCCTAAAAATATTTTCCAGGGTTCCTCGTAGTCCAGGGCTAGTCAACAGTCCACGCCGTGACTTCCCGGTGTGGTCACCCATCGCTAGGGTTCTCGGCTCGCTTAACTTGGTTACATTTCTTTGCTATTATTTTTCCTTTGTTTTTCTTATATTTTCTTTTCTTGTATTTCATTATTTTATGTCTCGTCACTCATAACGAAGTGTAGTTCTAGGCATCCTAACTGCATCGCCCAGTCACCTAATGCAGAACGCATCACCGAACATAGGGGTGTTACAATTCTCCCCCTTAAATAAATTTCGTCTCGAAATTTTACACGCATTAGTCTCGAATAGCTGGGTGCTGTCTCCTCATATCCTCTTCACGTTCCCAAGTAGCTTCCTGGCCTGAATGATGGTTCCACAGCACTTTAACCAGGTGTATCTGTTTATTCCTCAGCTGCTTCACCTCATAAGCCAGAATTTTTGTGGGTTCTTTCTCATATGAGAGGTCTGGATTTACTTCAATCTCTTCAACTGATAGTACATGAGATGGGTCAGATTTGTACCTCCTTAACATGGACACATGGAAGACGATGTGTATCCTTGCTAGCTCTAGAGGTAATGTTAATCGATATGCCAAAGGACCCACTCTTTCCAGAACCTCATATGGTCTGATGAAATGAGGACTCAGTTTCCCCTTTCTGCCAAATCTCATAATCCTCTTCCAAGGAGAAACTTTGAGGAATACCTTATCACCCACTATATATTCAATATCTCTTCTTTTCAAATCAACATAGGACTTCTGACAGTCTGATGCAGCCTTGAGTCTATCTCTAATCAATCTGTTCTTTTCCTCTGTCTGCTGAACAATTTCTGGCCCAATCATCTTCCTTTCACCTACTTCATCCCAACATAAGGGAGTTCTGCACTTCCTGCCATACAATGCTTCATATGGAGGCATCCCAATGCTTGATTGGTAGCTGTTGTTATAAGCAAACTCAATCAAAGGCAAGTGTGTATCCCAACTACCTTCAAATTCAATCACACAAGCCCGTAGCATATCCTCCAATATCTCAATTACCCTTTCAGACTGGCCATCTGTCTATGTGTGGAATGTTGTGCTGAAGTTCAATCTAGTTCCTAGGGCTCTCTGAAGACTACCACAAAATCTAGAAGTGAACTTAGGATCTCTGTCAGATACAATTGATACTGGCACTCCATGCAATTTTACAATCTCATATATGTACAATCTGGCCAATCTTTCCAGGCTATAGTCCATCCAGACTGGCAAAAAGTGATTAGACTTGGTTAGTCTGTCAACTATAACCCATACTGCATCATAACTATTCTGTATCTTCGAAAGTCTCATCACAAAATCCATAGTTATCAATTCCCTTACAGTGTTTCATAGGGTGCCGTTTGTATGCTAGCTTGATACTTATTATTGTATACAAATTCTGTTAGTGGGATGTATCTGTCCCATCTCCCCTCGGATCCAAGGACAGAAGTTCTCAGTATATTCTCGAGGGTTTATTACATTTTACAGGTTATTATTATCATTTCATTTCATTATTTATAGAAACTTAACGAGTTTTAAAATTTACCTGAATCACTTGTTTCGACTGTCCATCTGTCTGAGGATGATAAGTCGTACTGATATCTCTAAGCTTATAGCAATTACTGTGGTACAGGTAATTCACATTATTGTAACCGAGTTACTGACTCCAGCTACCTTACAAGTGTAGTCTTTCAACAGGCTAGTTCTGAAGTTTTAAATTTCTGACTAAAATTTTCACATTTATTTCCAGTAATAATACCCTATTCGGGTGCAACTGTATCAATTTATAGATTACTTACAAATATTCTTACTTTATTGTACCACGAGGAAGTACGTAGCTCTACACAATAATCCCATGTTGGTACTAAAATCTACAGCTTATGATACAAACATCGAGAACATTACATAGTCACTACGTTATAACCTCATGGACTAGGTTTTCTAACATCTTATCTTTCTCGAATCCACTAATATCCCAAACCGATTCTGATTACAATTTCCTTTGACAATTACTAACAGTAACATTTTTGTCCTCATCTAGAGCAATTCTATTACTGTAACTTACTTTTAGGTCCTCTTGCCTTACATTAAGTAGGCTCGCCAATTAGCTTTATAATTTACGGTATGTTAGAAAATACTTTTAGCTAACAATTCTTCCAAAATTAATGTCAACCATACTTGTTATTGTAGTTATTATCCTAAAGGACTAGTCACTAATACATCAAAATTCATTTCCATGTAAAGGAATAACAAATGTAACATATAGTTCGACACTAACACACAACTAAGTAGTCTTTGGGATCAATTAATAACTAATTGTTTCTTTCAAAATTAAGAACTTACCACAGCCTACATCCAAGTTTCTGCTCCTTTTACTTGGTGCATAGTGGACTCTCCGATGAGTGCGCTACTATATTCTGGTTGATTCAACGTGTTATAGTGGTGAGGAGTACCAACTCTATTTCTATCTTGACTCGATCGACGGTCTCGAACTCGGAGAGCGGTCGAGGTGGTTTAGCACAATCTTTAGCAAAGTGTCGAAGTTTTCCACAATTGTAACAGGCTCCAGAGGCCTTACAACAAATACCTCCATGTAGCTTACCACAAACATGGCAGAAACGGGCAGAATAGGAACTTCTGGTTGTTCGACGACTAGATTTTGGTGGTCTCTGCCCTGATGATCCGCCTCTATCATATTTCTGAGTTCGGGGCTCCTCAAATTCTTTTCTCTTCCCCAAATTACTGTTCGAACTCTGACCCATAGGTTTCTCCCTCTTTTCCATTTCATGTTGCCCTTGTGGGGGTTGGGTCTGTACTTGGGCTTGGGCTGACAGATTATCAGCCAGTTGTTGAAAGAAAGTGGCCATTTGCTGGGCCATTTGTGCAGTAATTTGTACCGGTAAAACTGGTACAGTCAGGCCTTCGACATTTTGTGGAGCTGGGGCCTCAACTTGTTCTTCTGCCATCACAGACTGTTCTATTGTCTCATTCTTCTCTTCCATTTTTTTTCACAGAATTTTCTATTCCTGTACAACCAACACAAGGAGATTCCTCTCCATTAGTTCACATTTATGATGTAAATGTACTATATGTATCAAACATTTGAGCAGTTGTAGTTACCGACAAAAAGATTTCAAATTCACAGTTCGAAATTCACTTTAAAACCATGGCTCTGATACCACTTAAACATGTCACACCCTACTCCCCTGTAAGATGCAACATCATCCCGTAGTACACCTAATGAATTACCAACTCCGTCTACTGATAACCCATTAAATGCACTACAAGGGATTTTAATAACTTTTCTTACTTTTTTCACAGTGGTGAGCACTATTTACAGGTGTTAAAAACCTTTTTGAACTGAAGTGGTAGAACTAACACATTTGAATTATTTGGAATTTCTGTAAAAATTTTGGCAGAGTGCCATCGGTATTTTGGATAAAACAGTTCTTCAGAAAACCTGTAAAAAGCACTTCAATATTTTTCCAAATCTCAACTCCAACAAAATTCAACACAATATTTTTCTCAACTCAATCCACAATAATTTTTTTTTAGTATTTTCAAAGGATGAGATAAAAGAAATATAATACAAATTTTACAAGCCAAAATAACTCATAATTCACTTTACAACTTCAATGTACAATTTTAATTTACAACTGCTCAAATAATTTACATACATATTATTACATGCATACATCAGACCTATGTACATGGGTATACCTATAATATACCTGGAGCTGATCTGAAAGTGTCTTCAAAGAAACTTACTCACTGCTCTATGCTCTTCTTACTGATAAAGATACAAAGCTATCGCTGAGTGGTGAACTCAGTGGTGCACAACTATAATTTAAAACATAGTACAATATACATTGATAAAATTTACAGTAAATAATTTGGAAATCTGAATACTCATCAAATTCCAAAACTCAAAATATTCATTTCCAATAATGTAAATCATTTGTATAAAATGACTTTGATCACGACATTCAATTTATCAAATCATGACTAACCATTTAAGGTAGTTCCAACAAAATCAATTATACATAACCCATAATTGAAATCATAATTCTTTACCATTCAAAAGCCATTCTGTATCTCAAAAATCATTATGTATCTCAAAAATCAATCTTTATCTCAAAACCATGTTGTATCTCAAAAACCACGCTGTAGCTCAAAAACCATGCTGTATCTTAAAAATTATTCTTTATCTCACTAACTAAGCAAGACTAATCCGATAGGGCCATCTTTGATGTGATTCTAACTCCCTATGGTCGGGGAGGTCGAATCATCGTGCACAGTACCATCACAATAATGAATCTTCCGGAAGGGCCATAACGATAAAATAACTTAGATCTAACCTCAAATCAGAGGAAAATCTAAGCCTGTGCACGTACCATGGTAATCAAAACACAACTAACTCCATTGTCTTCTCAACAAATGAGAGAGACGGGTAATAACCTAGTCAAGCATCTATAGTGAGATATAAAATAATATCACAATCCTTTTAGTGAGCATAAATCACAATATAATTCAATTCAAAGTCAATTCCAATATCCAATAATTTTTATGCTCATCACAATTCAAATCATAAATTTGCATTTTTCCATGAAAATTACCATCACAATTCAAAACATGTTCTATCACAATTTTCCAAAACATAATTTATTCAATCCATAACAATGCTTAATACTTGTGGAAATACCATTTCACAAAGCTAAATTCATATATACTATAACAATTTCAATAATCATTGAATTAAATCCAATGCTTGTTAAACATAATACATAAGAAAAATATGTCATTTAATCATATGAAATATTCAAAATAAAAGCAGTTAAAAACTAGTTGTGCACAAACCTCTGATAACTGTCTCTGTCCGACTCAGTATTTCCTTCCCTTTTTCTGAGTCTTTGCTAACTGAGAAACACAATTTGAAGTGTTTCAGTACTAAATTAAACTGTCTCTATCGATAATATTTGACAAATAATTCACTAAAAGCTATTATTTGCTTAATCACCTAATATACCGACCCTCGATGCATTCTAGGTAAATTAGGTTTTAATGTCATTAATATGTCACAATCGATAGGGTTTTAGGGTTGGTACGTTTTACCAAACTCATTTCCTTGTTTAGTGCATTTTCTTGCAATTTGCTAGATTCCGGGACACTAGTTTGACCTAGCTGGACGACCTGGTTCCCTCGGTTTTCGGGTTTCAATCAAAACTACAAACTTGTAAATCTATGTCTTATTGCACGCGGGGCAAAATTTCAGGTCAATCTGAGTTATGTAGACCAAGTTATGGTCATTTTACTATTTCTGGTCAAATGGCATCAAATTAGGTCATTTTAGGTCAAATTTGGTCAACTTTAGTTCGGCCAGTTTTTGAACCCGAACTTGTGCAAGCTGTTTGACTTGCTTATGTTCATTTCGGGGCTTTGGTGTCTTCATGAGACTTGTAGGTATGGGTCTTAACTATTCATGGTTAAAATTTCAGGTCAATTGGACCTGTTTTGAGTGAGTTATGGCCTAAACACTAACTGCTGCCCAATTGGTCAGTTTTCAGGTTTCAATTGCACCTAATCCGAATTGGTCATTTTTTTATGTCACCTTGCAAGCAGAATTTTGGTATGCTTTCTTAATGAAAGTTGGCACATTTTGTGCCTAGTTTCACCTTCAATTGGTCTCATACCAATTGAGGTTACACATTTAAAGTTATGGGCTAAAATGCATACTGCCCTTAATTACCTTACATATACATGTATCCATTACACATTTAATTGCTATATGTCCACTTCCCTTACCAATTCTGTTTTGGTACATGACCAAAACCACATACCTCTTCACTTTAAAGTCACTTTGGGCAGATTACAATTATCCTCAATACACCAATTAAAACTCAAATTTACAAAGTCTAAGTACAATCACATATACACCTAAACATTACTCATTCTTACATACACTTTACACAACCAATCTATATACACACTCATCAATCCTTAATGTCACAATTCTGCCCATATCTTCATGAACACATACATTTATCAAAGAAACCTCAAGGCTGCCGAAAAGCTTCACCATGCCAAAGTGTCCATAATTCATCAATTTCCATTCCAAGTGCATAATCACCATTTACATGTGGAATTAACTACTAGGACATCAACTCACCCTATTCAACATGAATTCCCATCAAATATATGTAAAATAAATCATCAAATATACAACTCCATGGCTGCCCAAAATTGATATATTAAGAACTCCTCAAACTTGAAAATTTTCTTCACAATTCAAACACCCATAACAAGTATACAAACTTTAACAAAGCAAAGTTCAAAAACTCAAACTTACCACTTTGGAAATTCTTCAAAACCTCACCAAAACTCTTCTTTCTTGCTTGCTATATGCTGCCCAATGTGTGTAGACAAGAATTATTGAAGGAACTTATGTGGAATCAAGGCTTGATCATGTGGAGAAAGAGCTTGAAAAGTGGTCGGCCATGGAGGTTTCTTTAGAAATGAATTCGGCAATGAGGAAGAATGAGGAAGATGAAGTTGAATCTGTCCATATTGGGTTTATATATGTCCACCTATGTCCACTTAGTGCTCCACTAATGTTGATTAAAAATTAAATTAATCCAAGGTTCCTTTAATTACAATTATGCCCTCATTCTTTCACTTTTTATATAATATACCACAATTTAATTTTTCATGATATTTTCCAAGTGTAATATTATTTATTTTTAATGGAAATTTAGGCCAAAAGACAATTTGGGATGTCAAATGACCATAATACCCCTGTTCGGGTTGCATTCCCGATTTTTTGGTAACACCAGGTTTTTTCTGTTTTTTGATTTCTCACTTTTCCATGTACTAATAATTTAATTTTTCTTTGATATTTCTAATGATATTTCTACTTCAATTGACGTCTCTTTAAGTCCTAAAAATATTTTCCAGGGTTTCCCGTAGTCCAGGGCTAGTCAACGGTCCACGCCGTGACTTCCCGGTGCGGTCACCCATCGCTAGGGTTCTCGGCTCGCTTAACTTGGTTACATTTCTTTGCTATTATTTTTCCTTTATTTTTCTTATATTTTATTTTCTTGTATTTCATTATTTTATGTCTCGTCACTCATAACGAAGTGTAGTTCTAGGCATCCTAGCTGTCCGGACAGCACTGGTCACCGAACAGCAAAACGCACTACCGAACATAGGGGTGTTACATGAAAGTGCTTTGGAGGCACCACAACACCGAGGAGGCAACTTGGGAAAGTGAAGAGAAGATGAGGCAACAGTTCCCTTAACTATTTGCATCAGGTAAATTTCAAGGACGAAATTTAAATTAGAGGGGAAGAGTTGTACCACCCTCCCTGTAGTAACTCCGTACATTCTACTGTTTCGGTGACAAGTGTCGGTCTGGACAGCTAGAATTTTCGAAAAAATATTTAAACTAAAGTAAGAAACCATAATTAACTCAAATATTACTAATAAAAATTTAGGAAAAATTTTAAAAATAAAATACAACCAAGTGAAATGAGCCGGTGCCCTAGCGATGGGTAACCTAGTGAGAAGTTATGGTTCTCGCAATTAGGAGCCCTGGACCCAAGAGAAAATTCATAAAATAATTTTGAGACTCCAGAGAAGGGTCATTGAGGTTCCTATGGTATTAGAATGCCAAGAAAATATTTAGAAAAATTTTTCAATCGATATAGACAATTTTAGTCTGTTAAGCCAAACAGAGGGCATTTTGGTCTTTCGCCTTCAAAGGTGATTTTTGGCCGACTTATCCAGTTAAGTAAATAATTATTATGACAGAAAATATGAATAAATATTATTAAAAATTGAGTTGAAATTGAGTAGAAAAGAAAAAAAATGGAATAAATGGGAATTTTGACATCATTATGATGTTAATAAAACCCCAATGACCAATCACATTGTAACACTTATCTATAAACCTAATTAAAAAGTGAAATGGGCAGAAAAATTAACCAAATTTTCTATCTTCCCTTATCTCTAACCAGTGGAAACTATTCCCAAAACCCTTTCCACCATTAAAGCTCCCTTAAGCTTCATTTCCCACTTCAATTCACCTCAAAACCTTATCCTCCCTTCACTAAAAATTATACCCACACCAAGGAGAAGTGTTTAGTAGCTAAGAAAGAGTAAGAAAGTAAAGAAAAATTAAAGTCTTGGTTGGCTTGGATCTGAGCTACAAGAGGTTAGTGCTTATTTATGCATATTTCTCTCTTTATTCCATGTTAGGGACTTAAAATGAGTATGAAATTGTAAGTCAAATGAAATAAAACTTATGTGTATGTACACCATGGAATTTGGTAGCCTTAAGGAAGGGATAATGTTGATGGTTAAAATTGAATTAAATTGGTTTAATGATAGTATTTGAGTAGTGTAAAGGGAGTGGAGATGATAATTCATATGATATGCATGAATTGGGGATAAATTGAAATTTTAGAGTTAGGGTTTGTGGCAAAAACCTAGGGTTTTGCTCATGTAATAGTATATTAACATTGTAATGGTCAATTAGTGACCATTTGAATGTGTGTAAGGAGGAATTGAAGTGAGTAAGGATAATGGAGTTGAGCTTAGGCAGGTTGCCCTTGCTGACCTGCAGGACTGGGTGTGAGTCTAGCAGGTTTGGGCAGCCATAAATGGAGTTGTATAGGTTCAATTGGTGCAAGGCTAATTGGACATGAAACTAGACACATAATAACACAACTTTGGTGGAGAAACTCTACCCAGAAAACCAAACCAAGTTGACCTTAAAATTGCCCTAGTTGGGTGACTTGCATTCTGCTTGGGCAAAATGACCAAATGAATAGTGTTTATTCATTTGGCCATAACTCAGTGTAGAAAGATCCAATTGACCTGAAATTTTACCAGTAGAAATCTGAAATATAGACCTACAACTTTATGAAGAAACCTAACCCAAATTTTGATCATAACATGTACAAAAAGTGACCTGTAATTACTGCAGAAAACACTACAGATTTGGTCAGTCCAGAAAATCTAAAAAGTTTGTAATCCGGCCAGTTATGGTGTTTAGGCCATAACTTGAGCTACGAAACTCCAAATGGAGTGATTCGAAAAACGAAATGTAACTAGACACAACAAGGAACAACTTTCATGTAGATAACTTTGCCAAATTTCTATTGAAAAAATGAGCAATGGAATAGTAAACACAAGGCTTAAAATTTAAAAATTTTGAACAACTAACTCTAAGCTTAGAAATGGTATTGGCAACCAATACCAACAACTTTAGAATGCAAAATGTGGTATGTTGGGAGTATTAGAACCAATGTACCTATTGCCTATGCAAAAGTCAATATTTTAGTTGACTAATGAAATGAATAGTAACACCTAAACTTAAATTTCAAGAATTGTACAATTTAAAAGTGTAACATGACCTAGTACACCAAGCAAGGTTGGTTTGGATAGGTTGGCATGCCAATAGGGTTCAATTAACAGTACTGCACATGGCATTATGCCATTCTATGATTTTATGGTTTTTAGCCATTCTGACATTATGTTGATACTTGGCCTTGTGTCTAATTTTATTACAGCTTATTAGCTGTTCTGTTACACACCCGGAGATACATATGTGACCGATGGTGTGACGGCCCAAGGTACTTGATACCCAGTGCCATTTTACCCATTTATCCAGTCCAGTCATCCAGTATAGGTTAATTGGGCAACCAAAAATAAAAGTGAATAAATTTAATGAAATTATGAATATAAAAAGTACAAAATAAATAAGATTAACAATAATAATCGAAAAATCGTCTGCATAAGATATCAGAACACGTACTGCATATTTATTTTCTGTTATTTCTTTTTATTCTATTATTGGCACCACTAAGCATTATTGCTTAGTACATTGCTTTTTGCCACGCGTAGGTTCTGGAGAGACCGACCGAGAGCTCAGTAGACCATAGACTAGGTGAGACCTTTTGCAGCTCTGCATAGTGTTCGTGTCACCTCACCATCATCAGTGCATTGGTCGGACACTAGGTTTTATTTTGGTATTTTGTAATTAATTTTTATTTTCTCATGTGTAATTAAGACTTATGTAATATATTTTGATATTGATGTAAATAATGGAAATTGTGTTTATGAATGAAAAAGTGAATATTTATTTATGACTTTTAAATGAATATCATATGAAATGAATTAATGAAAAATGGGAGTATATTTGAGAAATATTGAGATTTTGTTGATGAAATGGAGTTTGTGATTGATTGAAAATTTTGGAAGTGTTTTTTCACAGGTTTCGAAGAACTGTTTTATCCATTCTTAACCGGAACTCTGCCGAATTTTCTATAAAATTTGTGGGACCTCAAATATATTATAATTTCAATAAATGACTTAAATGAATTATATTTCACAAATTGTACTTCATAACTATGAAAAAAATAAATTAGGAAGAATAAAAATGATTGAATTAAAATAGGATGTTCCGGTACACTGCATGGCATATCTTACAAGGCTACACTGTAGACGGGTAAGAAGTGTCACATTTAGTGGACCATCGGTCACATATGTATCTCCTGGTGTGCAACAAAATAGCTAATAAGCTATAATAACATTAGGCACAAGGCTAAGTATCAACATAATGTCAGAATGGCTAAAAGCCACAAAATCACAAAATGGCATAATGCCATGTGTAGTACTGCTAACTGAACCCTATTGGCATGCCAACCTATCCAAACCAACCTTGCTAGGTGTACTAGGGCATGTTACACTTTTAAATTGTATAATTCTTGAAATTTAAGTTTAGGTGTTACTATTCATTTCATTAGTCAACTAAAATGTTGACTTTTGCATAGGCAATAGGTACATTGGTTCTAATACTCCCAATATACCACATTTTTCATTCTAAAGTTGTTGGCATTGGTTGCTAATACCATTTCTAAGCTTAGTGTTAGTTGTTTAAAATTTTCAGATTTCAAGCCTTGTGTTTACTGTTCCATTGGTCATTTTTACAGTAGGAATTTGGCAAAGTTATCTGCACGAAAGTTGTTCCTTATTGTGTCTAGTTACATTTTTTTTTTTGAATTACTCCACTTGGAGTTTTGTAGCTCAAGTTATGGCCTAAACACCATAACTAGCCGGATTGCAAACTTTTCAGATTTTCTGGACTGAACAAATCTATAGTGTTTTGTGCAGTGACTGCAGGTCACTTTTTGTACATGTTATGGTCAAAATTTGGGTTAGGTTTCTTCATGAAAGTTGTAGGTCTATATCTCAGCTTTCTGCTGGTAAAATTTCAGGTTAATTGAACCTTTCTACACTGAGTTATGACCAATTGAATAAACACTATTTATTTGGTCATTTTGCCCAGGCAGAATGCAAGTCACCCGGATTAGGGCAATTTTTAGGTCAACTTGGTTTCGTTTTCTGGGCAGGATTTCTTCACCAAAGTTGTGCCATTATGTGTCTAGTTTCATGTTCAATTGGCCTTGCACCAATTGAACCTATACAACTCCATTTATGGCTGCCCAAACCTGCTAGACTCACACCCAGTCCTGCAGGTCAACAAGGGCAGCTTGCCTAAGCTCAACTCTATTATCCTTACTCACTTCAATTCCTCCTCACACACATTCAAATGGTCACTAATTGACCATTAAAATGTTAATATACTATTACATGAGCAAAACCCTAGGTTTTTGCCACAAGCCCTAACTCCAAAATTTCAATTTATCCCCAATTCATGCATATCATATGAATTATCATCTCCACTCCCTTTACACTACTCAAATACTATCATTAAACCAATTTAATTCAATTTTAACCATCAACATTATCCCTTCCTTAGGGCTGCCAAATTCCATGGTGTACATACACATAAGTTTTATTTCATTTGACTTACAATTTCATACTCATTTTAAGTCCCTAACATGGAATAAAGAGAGAAATATGCATAAATAAGCACTAACCTCTTGTAGCTCAAATCCAAGCCAACCAAGACTTTAATTTTTCTTTACTTTCTTACTCCTTCTTGGCTACCAAACACTTCTCCTTGGTGTGGGTATAATTTTTAATGAAGGGAGAATAAGGTTTTGAGGTGAATTGAAGTGGGAAATGAAGCTTAAGGGAGCTTTAATGGTGGAAAGGGTTTTGGGAATAGTTTCCACTGGTTGGAGATAAGGGAAAACAAAAAATTTGGTTAATTTTTCTGGCCATTTCACTCTTTTAATTAGGTTTATAGATAGGTGTCACAATGAGATTGGTCATTGGGGTTTTAATGGCATCATAATGATGTCAAAATTCTCATTTATTCCATTTTTTTTCTTTTTCTTTTCTACTCGATTTCAATTCAATTTTTAACAATAGTTATTCACATTTTGTATCATAATAATTATTTACTTAACTAGACAAGTCGGCCAAAAATCATCTTGAAGGCGAAATGACCAAAATGCCCTCCGTTTGGCTTAACAAACTAAAATTGTCTGTACCAATTGAAAAATTTTTCTAAGTATTTTCTTAGCATTCTAATTCCATAGGAAGCTCAATGACCCATCTCTAGAGTCCCAAAAATTATTTTATGAATTTTCTCTCTAGTCTAGGACTCCTAGTTGCGAGAACCACAACTTCTCACTAGGTTACCCATCGCTAGGGTACCGGTTCATTTAACTTAGTTGTATTTTATTTCTTAAATTTTTCTTACATTTTTCTTATTAATATTTGAGTTAATTATGGTTCCTCACTTTAGTTTAAATATTTTTCCGGACGTTCTAGCTGTCCGGACCGACACTGGTCACTGAAATAGTAAAATGTACGGAGTTATTACAGGGAGGGTGTTACATTTTATGTGTGCTTGTTTCATTTTGATTGGTTGTAAATTTTTAATGACATAATAATGATGTCATAATTGCAATTTTGTTTTATTTTATTTTCATTTCCTTTTTCTCTCTTCCCTACTCATTTTTAATTAAATTTTTATTAATATTTATTCACATTTTTTGTCATAAATCTCATTTACTTGAATGGAAAAGTTGGTCAAAATTCATCTCTGAAGGTGAAATGACCAAAATACCCTTCATTTAGCTTACCGAGTTAAAATTCTCTGTACCGATATTAAAAATTTTCTTAGCATTTTCTTGGCATTCTATTGTCATTTAAATCTCAATAATTCTTCACTAGAGTCCCAAAAATTATTTCATAGGGTTTCCCCATGGGTTTAGGGTTGCTAACTTTGTTCACAGCCGCTTCCTGTTAGGGTTACCCATCACAGGAGCTACGGCTCATTTAACCTTAGCGCATGTCATTGCTTAAATTTTTCCTTAATTTTTCTTATCATTATTTTGATTATTTATGACTCTTCACTCTAGTTTAGATATAGTTCCAGACATTCTGGGTGTCTGGACAGACATTAATTACCAGAATAGTAAAATATACAGATTATCTAAAGTGAGGGCGTTACATGATTTGTATCTCTTTAGCATCGAGACATGGAACACATTTTGGATTTTATCCAGCTCTGGTGGTAAAGCTAGCCTATAGGCCATTGGATCCATAGGTTCAATGATTTCGTATGGACCAATAAACATAGGGCTCAACTTACCCTTTTCCCAAATCTCAACACTTTCTTCCATGGTGACACTTTGAGGAACACTTTCTCACCAACTTTATATTCTATACCTTTTCTCTTGAGGTCTTCATATGACTTTTGTCTATCTAAAGTAGCTTTCAAGCTAGCTCTGATTATTTTCACCTTCTCCTTAATCTGTTTCACCAATTCTGGCCCCACGATTTTGTCTTCCCCTAGTTCTGTCCAGTACAAGGGTGTTCTGCATTTTCTCTCATATAGTGCTTCATAAGGAGCCATTTTAATACTGGCCTGATAACTATTATTATAAGCAAATTCTACCAGTGAGAAATATCTATCTCAACTTCTTCCAAATTCCATAACACAACTCTTCAACATATCCTCCAGTATCTGGATTACCCTTTCTGATTGCCCATCTGTATGAGGATGAAAAGCTGTGCTATAGTGTAGTTACGTACCTAAGGCTTCCTGTAACTTCTTCCAAAATCTAGATGTAAACCTCAGGTCTCGGTCTGATATGATGGACAATGGGACCCCATGTCACTGAACTATCTCACTTATATACAGTTCTACTAACTTCTCTAGTGAGTAGTCGGTCCTAACTAGTAGAAAATGAGCTGACTTCGTTAATCTATATACTATTACCCACATTGCATCATGCTTCTTCTGTGTGAGAGGTAAACCACTGACAAAATCCATCGTAACATGATCCCATTTCCACTCAGGTATAGTTATAGGCTACAGTAAACCTGATGGAACTTGGTGCTCTGCCTTTACTTGCTGACATATTAGGCATCTAGTCACATAGTCAGCAATATCTTTCTTCATACCAGGCCACTAATAAAAGGGCTTCAAATCATGATACATCTTTGTACTTCCTGGGAGCATAGTATGAAAGCTACAATGTGCTTCCTTCAGAATGCTTTTCTTCAATTCTTCATCATCTAGTACACACACCCATCTCTCTTTATCTCATATTTAGTCTCCTTCCCCGCTTGAATTTGTCTCATAATTGTTGTCAACTTCTTATCTTGTTTCTGTGCCTCATGTACTTGTTGTAGCAAATTAGGTTTTACTTTTTACTCAGCCAAAATAGCTCCATCTTGTGCTAAAGATAAGTGAGCATTCAAAGATCTCAAGGCTGCCATGGATTTCCTGCTCAGAGCATGTGCTACTACATTTACCTTCCCAGGGTGATAATCAATCACACAATCATAATCTTTTAGAAACTCAATCCATCTTCTCTGCCTCAGGTTAAGTTTCATCTAAGTTGACAAATATTTAAGACTTTTGTGATCCATGTAGATATAATACTTTTCACCATATAAGTAATGCCTCCATATGCAAACACAATTACCGCTAATTCAAGATCATGGGTAGGGTAGTTCTTTTCTTGTGGTTTTAGTTACCTAGAAGCATAAGCAACCACCTTTCCTTCTTACATTAGAACACACCCAAGACCATTATGCGAGGCATCACTATAGACCACAAAGTCCTTCCCCAATACTGGTTGTGTCAACACTGGTGCCTCAGTAAGCATACCCTTAAGTTTCTCAAAACTGGCTTAGCATTTGTCATTCCAGTCAAACTTCACATTCTTGTGTAGTAATTTAGTAAATAGGGCTGCTATCAAAGAAAATCCTTTCACAAACCTCCTATTGTAACTAGCTAACCCCAAGAAGCTTCTGACTTCTGTTGCATTCTTAGGCGGCTTCCATTCCACTATAGCTTTAATCTTTTTGGGATCCACACTAATTCCATCAGCTGATACTATATGTCTAAGGAAGAAATTTCATTCAGCAAGAATTCAAACTTGGACAACTTAGAATATAGCTTTTTCTCCCTTAGGGTCTGTAATACAATCCTTAGATGCTTATCATGCTCCTCTCGATCCTTGGAATACACCAATATATTATCAATGAAGACCACTACAAACCAATTCAAATAAGGATAAAAGATGCAGTTCATAAGATCCATGAATGCTGCTGGTGCATTGTGTCACACCCTACCCCTTCGTAAGATGTGGCATGATCCCGTAGCATACCTAATAAATTATCGTTCTTTACTTATCGATAATCTATTAAATATACTACAAGAGATTTTGGCAGAACGATTCCATTTAACAATTTGGCGTGGTGATAAATATTTAAACTAAGTGTTTTCAAATTAACTTTATGTCATAAATCTTATTTAGGAATAATTAATCATTTTCAAAATTTTGCAGAAAATCCACATGGTTACAGCTAAAATTATATAAAACAGTTCTTCATAACCTATTAAAAAAAAAGAAAATTTACGACAATATATCATGTCCGGTTGGAACTCAACCAACTCATTCTCAATAAATCTCATCATAAAGAAAATAATTTATTATTTATAATACTTAGGAAGAAATTTAAATGTTTGCATTCATTGAAATAACATAATTAATATTACAAAAATTTACATGTAAATAAAATCTCAAAATACTATTACAACAATTTCAATCATAAATTTTTATTAAAAACTTTTCTATATAACTGCTCGAATGTAATTACATACAAATAGCTGCATGATTACATCAAAATCTAATGTACAAGGTAATACCTATGATATACCCGAAGATAGTTCCAATACGTCTTCAAGTGATCTCACTCAGCTGCTCTATATTTTCTTTCACGTGCGACAGCATACAAAGCTATTGCTAAGCGGTGAACTCAGTGGTGCACAAACTAATAATTTAAAACTTAATACAAATTATGCTTTGACAAATCATAACAAAAAGAAAAGCTTGAATCTTTAAATTCTTCAAAATTCATAACGTCCAAAATCAATATTTTCAACCATGCAAATCATTCATTTGAATGACATTTTGATCAAATAATAACAATTTATCCACATTTCTCTTAAACCATGAAAACAATATAATATTTTTCAATCACTAACAAATATTTATTTGGATCACATTTTATCAAAGTATGCATAAATTAAGGGTGTTGCCAATAATTTGCACAGTTGGACCCATGACACAAAATTTCACGATCAATGTCGTGTTGTACACCACGACAAAGCAAACTCTCCCAATAACCGAGGCTAAAGGGAGGAAAAAAGACTAGTTAGTATATATGAGTACTCATCCAAACTCTTCCTCTACTGGCAAGCTAGAGAGGAAGGAACTCAACCCCAATAAGTGGAGGAGATATCTCACTAGACAAGCTAATGAGAAACACAAAGCATACTGCCATGTCAACAATGGTTTCAAAACATATTTAAAGAAATTTCATTCACAAAATACATTTATAATATTAATAAACACATTCAAGTATAATAAACTCATGTACAAGGTTGGCAACACATCAAGTTTGCAAAACACTTCTAAAGACAATCAAATACCGACCCACACCCTTACTACAATGAAACCAAGGGCCAACATCTGCCTTTCCATAATATAAAGTCATTTCATAATTCACAATTTTCAAAAAAATGTAAATAATTCTTTAGATGCATAGGAAAAATCATATTTGGTTCATACAAATTTTATTTAACAATTTAAAGCTCTCAATGTAATAAGAATCATAAAACATTTATATAAACTTATTTAAATCCATTTCAAAGTGAAAAACAATTAAAAGAGTTAGTTGTGCACAAACCTTATTTGACTTCTCTATTCTTGACTTAATCCTTCCCTTCCTTGGGAGGCACCTTTCCAACTGAAATATAATTTAAGTGTTTCAATATCCATCCAAATCATTTCTACTAATTAATCCAACAATTAAGTTTTTGCATACTTAATTTACTCATAAGAACTTATAAGGTTTAAGTTCTTTACATTTGGTGCATTTGTGGTTACTATTCACCTTACTATTCATGCAAAATATTGACTTTTTCATAATTAATAGGTATACCAATTCTAAATGCATGGTCATACCACATTTTGAGTCACAATTTTGTTGGCATTGGTTGCCAATTGCAATTCAAGGCTTAATAGGAGAAATTTCAAAATTTTAGTTTTTGTCTCTAATGTTTACTGTTCCATTGGACCAATCTATAGTAGAAATTTGACTAAACTTTCTTCATCAAAGTTGCTCTTTAATGTGTCTAATTTAGTTCCCTTTTTGAATCACTTCATTTGGAGTTTTTTAGCTCAAGTTATGGCATTTTTACCATAACTGGCTGGATTGGTCCATTTCCAGATTTCTGGGCAAATTTAGTTCTGGCAGCTTTAATGACCTAATTTTTGTTAGCAATTTGAATAGGTTATGATCAGAATTTGGATTTATATTCTTCATGAAAGTTGTTCTACTATGTCTAAGCTTTCCAATGGTTCAAAAATCAAGTCATTTGGACCTCTCTACACAAAGTTATGACCATTTGAACATGTACTGTTCATTTGGTCAATTCTACCCAGAATCAAGGCAC